>NW_020837965.1:9108731-9233773 GCF_003676395.1 Aethalodelphis obliquidens | reverse complement strand
AAGGCAGAAATTATATACCTGGAGTCTTGCATGGTATTTAGCACATAGCTCTTTCTCAACAACTATTGGTTAGAGAGATGTTTATTTCTAACTGCCAAATCTGTAAAACCTTTGAGCACAATCAAGGCTGATTAAAATGATATTCACTGAATGCCGATTAGAAATACACATCTGAGGTAAGAATGTTTACCTTTGTTCACAAATCAACATATTTGTACTGCAATAAAATGTTGTCTCTTTTGTGATCATTTATAACAATCATAAAAATGACTCTTTTAATGGAAAAAAAAAAGGTAACTTTCTAAGCAATATAACAGGGATAATTGTGTTTTTTTTCTCCTATGTCATTCTTTATTCCAAGAGTATACTTCCCTTTGTGTCACTTTATTCTATGTTATGCCATTAATATGGCCTGCAAGGATTGAGATTAGCTCATGGTAAGTAATTTAAAGTTATTCAAGCAGTCTTCCTTTTTGTGTACAAGAGTGAAAAGCAGCATGGAAGCTCCAACCCAGCCATCATAGATTCTGAGTATAGGAGCTCGTTACATTCCGTCAATGCAAATAATGTATCAAAACATGCAGTTCCTAGAACGCTGGCATTTACTATTTTTCCACACATATCACATAAATTAAAATAACATAATATTTTATAAGAAAAAAGGAAGCTATGGGTGATACACAGTCCCTACCTGTTTAACAATAAATGTGTTCAGAGAATCTCCTAACCATCATAAGGAGTGAAAACAATAAACTATAGATGATAGATAGATAGATAGATAGATAGATAGATATTAACTTACAGTGTTGAAATTCTGTACTATCATTGCCTTCTTCATTAAATGTATTAATGCTAAAGTAACTTTTTTATAGCTCTTGAAGGGCTCTTAAATATACATGTCAGATTAATAAAAAGAACAATCTCAGTAACTGTGACCATCAATAGATACCTTTAAGTCAAGTTTTATTTTCATGGTTTCTTTTCAATACACAATCAAAATTCTCCTTCCTTGGGAAGAGTCATGGGAATGGAATTTTTAAAGAATTGAGAAGGGATTGCAAAATTTTGATGAGAAATGGACTTAGATATTTTCTTCTTGGGGGTCTTACTTTATCCATGATCAGGATTATTTATTCCCCATAATGTTTTTCCTCTCTATATATTTAAAAATATTTAACAAAGCTTATATCTAATACTATACATTGACATTTGTTGTTAAATACACTGCTGCAAAGTCCTTTAAAATTAGTGAATAAATGAAGTAGAGCATTAATTAGATATTCAATTTATACATCCTTTTTCAAAATAGGAAAAGATATTCTTCTGTAAATTTTTAGCACCCATTTCTGACCTCCTATACTCTCCAAAACACAGACTTCCAAAATTAACTATGAATTCTACTAAAATTCAAGTGTTACTCAACAGGCATATGTTAAATTCTGTCCAGTACTTTTTTGCCCAGTGAGAGATTAGTAGATTTACTTATAATGATCAATTTTCTAATACATAAAAATGCTTTATGTAAATTCACTCAAGTTTGGGTAGACTGTCTACAAAAATGGCCACCAAAATTCTCTCCATCTTTGTGTTTTTATACCTTGTCTTTAATCAGCAGTTGGAAACTATTTCTGTGTCAGTTGAACCAGGGTTGCCTTTATTTATTTTGACCATCAGAATATGGCAGAAGTGATGAAGTATGAGTTCTAGAGACCAGATCTTAAGAGAGCTGGTAGCTTCCCTTTTGCTCTCTGGAACCCAAAGAGCATCCTGTAAGTAAACTTGTCTACATATCTGCAGGAAGAAAAGCCACATGGAAGAAAATTGAGATACCTCAGCCAATAGCCAGTGTCAATGCCAGGCATGTAAATAAAGCTATTTTGAGATTGTTAGGACCAGCTGCTCCCATCTGCAAGTGAGCAAAAGAGAGACCAATAAAAGAATTGCCCTGCTGAGACCAGTAACCATTAGCCTCATGAAAAATCATAAATTGATTTTACTTTAAGCCACTTTAATTTGTGATAACTTGTTTGAGACAACATATAACCAATATAAAGATGAAGGGGAAACACAATGTATAATCTAAAATTCACTCATTTTACTTGATAAGAAGCATCACAGATTTTAGAAGATCTTTTTTTTTTTTGTCACTTGTTTTTCTATTTACATCCTTTCCATGATTAAGTTTAAACTTTTTTTTTTTTTGGCAAATTAAAGCTAGCTCTGAAACTAAACCAAAAGATCAATGTATATCAAATAATTTTGAAAATGTACAGCAATGTGTGATACAAAAATTAAAGTACATTAATAAAGCCTATAGAAAATTTTCTTCCCTGTGTATCTTGAACAAAACCCTGTTTAGCACTGACCTTAGGGTTAAACATCGGATTGAATGCCTCCTGATCATGAAGGTACTCCTGGAAACATATTTCTATTTGAGAAATTTTTATTAGAGGAGAATTGTCATATTATTAAAACCTCACTGAGAGTTAGTACAACATTGAAGTGTTACCCCTATCAAATATCAAAATTAAGTAAATTTTACAGTAAAATTTTGTCCCTACTCAATTCATCCCACCCCACCTTCCCCCTTGGTATCCATACGTTTGTTCTCTACATCTGTGTCTCTATTTCTGCTTTGTAAATAAGATCGTCTATACCAATTTTTTCAGTTTCCACTTATATGCATTAATATACAATATTTGTTTTTCTCTTTCTGACTTACTTTGTTCTGTTGGGAGATTGGGATTGACATATACACACTATCAATACTACGTATAAAATAGATAACTAATGAGGACCTACTGTATAACACAGGAAACTCTACTCAATGTTCTGTGGTGACCTAAATATGAAGGAAATCCAAAAAAGAGGAGATATATGTATATGTATAGTGGTCTCACTTTGCTGTAAAGTAGAAACTAACACAACATTGTAAAGCAACTGTACTCCAATAAAAATTTAAAAAAAATAAAATTTTGCCCCTACCGATCTGTCACAGTAATTAGTGACTTGTGCTATTACATTAGTCAACATGAACAGTTTGACTAAAAATGGTTTCATTCCATAGTATTTTTCAGTATATTCATAATGAATAGAGACTTCCATTGATTTATAATTTAAATTGTAAACAAAAAATTTTAGACTTGTTTTGATTGTTGGACACATGCCACCTGTCCTTCTCAAATCTGGAAGCTCATTAGAGCCTACTACAGCAGAATAATTTCTACAAAGTATTCTGATATGCTGTCAGGGTTGTAAGCCATTGCCTTTATAAAGGACATCCCTTCACTGCAAAAATCATTCCTGATGAATCCTGAGTAAAACCATGAAATCTCCCTTTTATGCCTTGGCAGCCACATGCTGCTTCTAGGCTTTCACCCTGATATTTTCATGTGATGCCTCCTTCCTCCTCTGGAGTATCTCAGTGTGCTCCCTGGACCAAATGTGTCAGATTCATCTGGAGTGATTGTAAAATTTAAATTCTCAAGCCACTTCCACGACCTACTAAATCCAAATGATTAGAAAGAGCCTAGGGATCTGTATTTTAAACCAACACAGCTGTTTGCCATTTTCTTTTTCTTCAGTGAAATCATGGGCAATAGCTACCATCTGAGCCATGCATTTTATCAGATAAAATTTGTGCATTACAGTTAAACTAAAGGATGAATGCCTAATAGGAAAAACTTCCAAAATATTATTCATCTTTTAATGTTACCCTACAGTGACTCGCCCTTCCAATGCTGGATTTTCACACTCAAAATGAGAGAAATTTGAAGTTGGTTGCTGATTTTAGGTTTCCCTTCTATTTTCATATTATAGTATGCAAATCGCTCCTAGAGAATCAACCTACCATGTCAGTAAGGAAGGAGTTCTCCACCAATGATTCCTAACTGCAGGGGACAACAATTTGTATTAGAGATAAACACTTCTGGTGTACAAAACTGCACTCAATGTACTCTGAAATATGACATGTTGTAGATCCACCCCCTATGTGGACTAGTGCCTATTGCAGAAACAAGGATGCAGCTGGTTTCATTAAGCTGACAGCACCAAGATATGTGCGAATATATGATGTGATGATTTTTTTTTATATACTTCATCAGCCAAAGATGAAGATAAATTGTATTGAACCAGCAGCTTTCCAGCTGAAGAGTGTTTAAATTGTTAGTGTGAAGCTGAAACAATAATGCCAGGATAAGAGCCAGGTTTTATTATTGATGATAGAGCTTAGGCGGATAAATTCTAACCATTTCATTTAAACTTTCCAACTTTATATTATGTATGAGATACAATGAAATGGAAAAAATATAGCAATAGGGGAATGTGAAAATAAAAGCAACTTCACAAAATCAAGGTATTACAAAGGTCAGCTTCTCTAGGAGAAGGTAAATATTTCTGTATTTTAAATTCAATCATGGAGTTTGAAATATATTTCCTATATCATCTTGTCCTATGCTCAATCTATAGAAGGGAGTAGATCAATTGGAAAAACTGATTTGTTTTCTGACTTCGTCATTACTTTTCTATGAGATCTTGGGCAAATCATGCATCTCTCTAGACTGCAGTTTCCTTTTATGGAAATTTAGATCATTAAGTAAGATGAGTTGAAAGCCTTAATTTTGGAGAATTTTATTGATAATCCATGGAGATTTAGTGTATATAAACAAGTTATTTTAAAAATAAATAAATTCTATCCTTACAACATTTAAGATAGAACAACATTTTGTGCCAGCTCAATAAATTATGAATTTTATTGAGAATTTTTAATTTGTCAATCACTATGTTAAGCTATTAATATAAATTTTCTATTTCTAACATTCACTGCAACATTAAGTCATAGTATTATTATTTTCCCCTTTTAACATAGTGAAATTGAGGCTTAGAGAGTGTAACCTGCCCAAGATCTCACAGTCGGTAATAGTTACAGCTTGATACCCCAAGGATTGTGACTATGGATTTTGTGGTCTTAAAGATGGTTCCGTTATAAATAAGTTAGCACCTTATTATATGCGTAGTGTGTTCTTGTGTCAGAATAATAAAGCCTGTTATTTGTGTCAGAATACTAAAGCCTGTTATTTTTTAATTAAAATCTGTTAATTCTCTAGCAAATGCTTGTTGGAATAGATTCCAAATCACAACAATTTTTCCTTCTTTTTCACCTGTACTTATTCAAAGGACAGTGTCTGTCAAGCATGTCCTGAAAAATAAAGTAATGTAGGTGAATTAACTCTACCAGATATGTGAACATTCTGTAAAGCCTCTAAAATTAAAATAGTATAGAACCATATGAATAGACAGACCAACTGTATGGAACAAAAAACTCAGAAAGAGGTCCAAGAACATTTGAAAATTTTATATATGATAAGATGAGCATTTCAAATACTGCAAAATAGAGTAACTTTTCAATAAATGTTATTGGAAAAACTGTATAGTCATTTGGGCAAAGAAAAAATTGGATCCATAACACACATTATACAGCAGAATAACCCCCAACAATTTCAGAGATCTAAATGTAAAAATAAAATCATACAAGCAGGAGAAATAAGCATGAGAAAAATTTATTTGTTACCTGGGATTGGAGTCAGCTTTTCTAAATTTGTCTGAAAAATCCAGAAAAAAGTAAAAGATTGATAACTTGTTCCATTAAAGAAAAAAGAAAAATTGCATGACAGGAACACCAGAGTCAAAATTAAAAGACCATAACAAACTGGAAGAAAAATGTCTGTAACTTTTTATTTTTATCTCAAACAAGGAACTCATAAAATCAAGAAGAAAAAAAATAAAAGCCACTTAGAAATAATTTTTCACAATAATACAAAGGTTACAAAGATTTAAAAATGTTAAAAGCACCTGTGAGCATCTGAGAAGATATTCAGATCCAAATTTAATCTTTACAGAGATATAATTGTTTATATTTCAGACTGGCAAGCTCCAAAATCTTGTCAACACCCTCTCTTTAGAGAGATGATAAAAAATCTGACATTTTCAAAATTGCTCAAGGGAATGCAAAATGAAGTGAATCTTATGGAAATTATCTGGAAATATTTAATAAACATCCATAACATTTTATTATTTTATCCAGGAACCCCATTTCTAAAATTTTGTCATGAACATTTATGCCAAGAGAAAACTTATATACAAAGTTATTTGTAAAAGAATATACTAAAATCAACACAAACATCTTTCCATAAGAGGTTAATTGAATATACTCCAGTATATTTACAAAATTATATACTAACAAATCATTTATAAAGAACAAATGAAGAGCGTCTATAATTTTTTTTTTAATTTGTGCTTAACCATTTTTTTTTCACTATCCAACAAAATGGATTTTTGAATCGTTATACAAGTAAAAAGTAGTAAATCTTACAATTCTCTAAATCTATACCTTTCTTTTATTTCTTGATGTATTCCCTTTATATTTGACAACATCCAGGAGAAAAAAATGGGTGAAATGACAGAAAAAGCTACTCCCTAGATATTTACAGGTGATGTTGAAAAACCAATTATATACAATAAATCTTAAGAGAAAATAAAATTACAATAGCTATTGACACATACATGTAGAAAAATTGCAAGCAAATTTCTAAAATAGTGATTGGTGGCTCTTCCTATTAACTGAATCAGTTCCACCAATGTCCAGAAATTTAGAATATTTCCAAAAACTCTCCACTATCTCTATCAAGGTTTTTTAAATTTTGTATTTATGTAAATCAGTGTGAGATTAAAACCACCATAATTATTTAGTTTATGTCATAGATATAATTAAAATAAAGCCAAAAATAAGGTTATATTGCAAATATTTAAAAACTATGGGAAGAAATAAAAAACAATTCTAGTTGATAAAAAGTAGTTTTTGCTTGTTTTAAAGGTCACTGAAAGAGGATAAAGTCTAGAGTTAATAAAATATTATAGAGTGATATCAATAACATCATTAAGTAAAGAACTCCAAAATCCATTCCTGGATAAAGGCAATCTACAGACTCAATGCAATCCCTATCAAATTACCAATGGCATTTTTCACAGAACTAAAACAAAAATTTTAAAATTTGTATGGAAACACAAAAGACCCCAAATAACTAAAGCAAACCTGAGAAAGAAAACAGTGCTGAAGGAATCAGGCTCCGTGACTTCACACTATACTATGAAGATACAGTCATCAAAACCGTATGGTAGTGCTCACTTTGGCAGCACACATACTAAAATTGGAATGATACAGAGAAGATTAGCATGGCCCTTGCACAAGGATGACACGCAAATTCATAAAGCATTCCATATTTTGTGCCCTTCCTCACCGTCTGGACACCCTTTGCTCTTCAGCTCTAAAGGAAAAGCTATGGGTCAAAAGCACAACATCTGGCACTCAATGCTGACATTGTGATTTTTCACTATAAAAAAAAAAAAAAGGTATGGTACTGGTACAAAAATATAGATCAAAAGTCTTTTGACTTTTGAAATATAGACCAATGCAATAGGATAGAAAGCCCAGAAACAAACCCACACATGTGTGGTCAATTAATCTATGACAAAGGAGGCAAGAATATACAATGCAGAAAAGCCAGTTTCTTCAATAAGTGGTGCTGGGAAAACTGGACAGGTACCTGTAAAAGAATGAAGTTAGAACATTCTTTAACACCATATACAAAAATAAACTCAAAATGGGTTAAAGACGTAAATGTAAGATCTAATACTGTAAAACTCTTAGAGAAAACAATAAGCAGAACACTCCCTGACATAAATCGCAGCAATATATTTTTGGATCCACCTCCTAGAGTAATGAAAATAGAAACAAAAATAAATAAATGGGACCTAATTAAACTTAAAAGCTTTTGCACAGCAAAGAAAAGCATAAACAAAATGAAAAGACAACTCACAGAATGGGAAAAAAATATTTGCAAATGAAGTGAGTGACAAGGGATTGATCTCTAAAATATACAAACAGCTCATGCAGCTCAGTATCAAAAGCACAAACAACCCAATCAAAAAAATGGGCAGATATAAATAGACATTTTACCAAAAAAGACATACAGATGGCCAAAAAGCACATGAAAAGATGCTCAACATCTCTAATTATTAAAGACATGCAAATCAAAACTGCAATGAGGGACCACCTCACACTAGTCAGAATGGGCATCATCAAAAGTTCTACAAACAATAAATGCTGGAGAGGGTGTGGAAAAAAGGGAACCCTCTTGCACTGTTAGTGGGAATGTAAATTGGTACAACCACTATGGAGAACAGCATGGAGGTTCCTTAAAAAAGTAAAAAATAGAACTACCATACGATCCAGCAATCCCACTACTGGGCATATACCTTGAGAAAACCATAATTCAAAATGTTCATTGCAGCACTATTTACAATAGCCAGGACATGGAAGCAACCTAAGGAAGCAACTTAGGAAGCAACCTAAGTATCCATCGACAGGTGAATGAATAAAGAAGATGTGGCACATATATACAATGGAATATTACTCAGCCATAAAAAGAAATGAAATTGAGTTATTTGTAGTGAGGTGGATGGACCTAGAGTTTGTCATACAGAGTGAAGTAAGTCAGACAGAGAAGGACAAATATCACATGATATCACTTATATGTGGAATCTAAACAAAAGTGATACAAATGAACTTATTTACAAAACAGAAACAGACTCACAGACTTAGAAAACAAACTTATGGTTACCAAAGGGGAAAGGTCAGTGGGAGGGGTAAATTAGGACTCTGGGATTAATATATACACACTACTATATACAAAATAGATAATCAACAAAGACCTACTGTATAGCACAGGAAACTCTACTCAATATTCTGTAATAAGCTATATGGGAAAATAATCTGAAAAAGAATAGCTATATGTACATGTGTAATTGAATCACTTTGCTGTACACCTGAAACTAACACAATATTGTAATTCAACTATACTCCAAAATAGAGTAAAAATTAAATTAAAAAAGCATTAGTCTTTAGGAAGTACAAATCAAATCACGAGATACCACTTCATACCCACTAGGATGGCTGTAATATGTAAATGACAAATAACAATTGTTGTTGAGGATGCAGAGAAACTGGAACCCTCATACATTGTGGGAGATGTAAAATGATACAGCCACTTCAGAAAATAAAGAAATAGTATCAAATAACTCAGCAATTCTATTTCTAGATATCCGTAAATATCAAGGAGAATCAAAAACATACATTCAAGCAAAATTTGTACAGGAATGCTCATAGGAACATTATTCATGGCAGCCTACAAACAGAAACAACCCAAAATGACCATCAACTTATGAATAGACAAATAAAATGTAATAAATCCATACAATATTTTATTTAATATTTAGCCATAAAAAGTGCTGATTTAGCCAAAAAGTATTTAGCAAAAAATGAAGTGCTGATACATGCTATGATGTATCTTGAAAACATTATGCTAAGTGAAAGAAGTCATGTATAAAAGGTCACATAATGTATGATTCTCTTCATATGAAATATCCAGAATAGACAATACCATAGAAATAGAAAGTAGATTAGGGAGGGGTGAATTGGGAGGTACCAGGTTTCTATTTACAAATATTTATAAAAATATTCAGTGATGCAAACACTCTGGAATTAGACAGTAATGATGGCTGTACAACATTGTGAATATTAAAAAAACACTGAATTTATACCTTAAATGATTTAAACTGTGAATTTTATGTTATATAGATTTTGCATCGATTAAAAATGGTATTATTTTATAGGAAACATAGTTAAATTTAAAATATAAATATGTGTAAATGGTATATTTCATTATTTTATTAATTTATTAAAATTTAAACCATGGAACAGAATGAACAAAATATGTTTAAGGTTCAATATTACCCTTTATACAGAAAATATATATATTAAATAATTATGGACAATGCTTTGTATTTGTTGATTTACTACCTACAGTCTATCACTTTTATGAAGTTGAGCACTTTTACACTTGAATAATGCTTTCACATATTCCATTTATTGGGCTGAGAAAGATCTAATTCCCATTGCTACTTCACTTCAAAATAAGTAACTGAATAAGGATAGATCTTCTGAAGTGATAGTATACAGCAATGCAGGAAAATAAGCAGATATTCTCTCTTTCCTTCCCATACACACTTTTACAGATTATCTCTCCCGAAAACATCTGCTGTCACTGCTTCTTATTTGATTCTCCTTCTCACACCAACATCAATTTTTCAGTCCATAGGCTTCTGCCAGAACTGAATTCACCCAGCCCTGGGGTTGGGCAGGTAATTATGGTCTGGGAAATCAGAGCCATACAATATGCTGGTCCCTGTGATTAAGTCATGGGTGTCTCAGTTAGAGGAACTAATTGCAGTTAACATTTTGCTTAGAATGTGACCCTACCTGTGCTTTCTAATACTATAGATACTAGCCTTATGTAATAATTGAAATTAATTACATTTAAATAAATAAATTTATTTATATAAATAAAATTAGCAGTTTAGTTTCTTAGTCACACTAGCTACACTAGTCAGGTGCTTAATAGCCACAGTTGTTGGATAATGCAGATAAAAGAACATTTCCATCATTGCAGTAATTTCTATTGGACAGTACTACTATATAGTATTTCTATTGGATATATAGTATGGTATTTCTATAGGATAGTACTACTATAGTTTATCTAGGCCAGCAGTATCCAGTGTTAGTATAATGGTAGTTTTTGTCTAGTAACCACATTTTTAAAAGAAGAAAAAAATATAAGATATGTTTTAATAAAATATTTTATTTGACACAGTCAATCCAAAATAGTATCATTTTAAACAGATTATCAATGTAAAATTTTTAATGAGAGATTTTTGTATTCATTTTTCATAGTATCTTCAAAATATGGTGTGTATTTTACACCTAAAGCATATCTCAATTTGTATCACTCACATTCCAGTTGTTCAATAGCCTCTTGTGACTAGTGGCTAGTATTGGACAGTGTAGATCTAGATGTTATTGCTGGATTTCTCAACATTAGCATTATATTTGGGGATGGATAATTCTTTTTCTTGGAGGGCTATACTGTATGTTGTAAGATGGTTAGTAGCACCTCTGGCCTCTACCCGCTAGATGCCAGTAGCCTCCCGACCCAGTTGTGACAAACACAATATATACAGTCATTGCCAACTGTCTCCTGAGGAGCAAAATTATCCCCAGGCAAGTACCACTACTCTAGGGGAAAAGCTGATCTTTCTTCTGGGAATGCTGGCCCAAAGAATGAAATAAGCCTAGAGCCATCAGGGCTACCAAGTGGAAGCTGAGTATGAAGCCAACAGGGCAGGAGACAGAGTACAAAAATGGGAAGATAGGAGTACCAGTGACATTTTTTAGTCACTTGATCAAGACTCACCTGAATGCTATTGTTCCTCTGGATCTTTCAGTGACATAAGCAAATACATTTCTTTCCTTGACCTAAGCCACTTTGTTTTTTCTTTATTTGGCAACTGAAATAGTTATAAACAATCTGTCATTACAATCTAAATATGCAAAATGAAATGAACCCACAAATATTTCTACTTCAAAAACTGAAGATGATTAATCCTTCCTCCCATATGATTTATGATAGATTTCAGTATCCTTCCAAGAGTTACCACATACAGAATGGAAGTTATTTTGCCTGCTTGACAGCAAATCCACAGCTTGACACTTTTTCCAGCTTTCTGGTGAGGACAACTAGAGTTATTAAGATCACGTGTAAATCTAAGGTACCACAGGATTGTCAAAGGGAAAAAATAAATAAAAATAAAACTTTAGCAATTTCATCATCAACAAAACTTTTGTGGTCACAAATTTTGTGCACAGTTCAATTCTGGGGATATAAAACAATATAAGAAAAAGTAAGAAAGGAACTGCTATTTGTCCAAAGTCTTTGTATGTTAGCAAACTTTCTGAAAACGTTGCATATTTACTACTTAATTTTAAAACAATGAAACACAGGAACCTAAGGTTCAGAGAAATACAAATGTCACTGTATAAACATTTAACAATTTGAACTGATATACATAATTTCTAAGTATTGATAGAACAGCAAACTAAATTTATCATTTTACTCCTTTAGAAGAATTTAAGAGAAAAACTATCCTATGATTTTGCCCCATACACTATTTTCACTGAAGAAAAAAGTATTTAAAGATAACCCTTTTGTCTTATATGAGATCTAATTGGAAAAATATTTTAAAACCAAAGGAAAATGTCACCAAGTGACTTGAACACCTGTACTAAGATGAAAACTTAATTAGCATCAATAATTGTAAACCAATTCCTCATAAAGATTAAACATTCTGGGTTCTTCTCTCAAGATTTTCTAGGGTATGCAAAAAAATGAGCGCAGTGAGGTAGTTATTTTCATTTGATTTTGTTTTTTAACCAAAAGTTTTCTAGTTATATTACTTAGAAAACTGATGCTGCTGTGTTTCTTAGGTCTGCCATTTATATTAAATAATCTCATCAGAATAAAATATTTCACAAATTTTAATAAAACTGATAATCAGGTATAGAAATCTACAGATTTTATCTTTTAAGAATATGTTATATTTATATTACCTTAATCTTATATCTTTTAAGAATATCTGTCTATGTACATATGTATGTATGAATGTAACTCTCTACTTACATTTAAATCTGTCTATATCTTTATTAGGGTGTTGCTGACCTCCTAATAATATTTTTGCATAAATAGTTTACATTATTCCCCATCAGACTGTCCATAGCACAGCTTACATAGTGATAAAAGTGTTAACAAACATTCTGGTTTTCCCCTATGAAATATCTATATCTAATAAAAATTTAGAAGAATAAACAAACTCAAAAAATGGATTTTCAAAAACCAAGAGCTGGAAAAAATGTACTTCTTCTTGTGAAGACATTTTATTATTTTTTTGAAAGTGACATTTTGAATCCAGCTTATTGTTTGACCCATTCTTCTCCCTCCTTCTCACTATTTGAGCCTAGAAAAAGAAAAAGGAACATGACAGAAATGTTCCAAGTAATGAACTTTCAAAGCAACAACTGTGGGATGGTAAATAGCAGAGTCAAAGTTGGAGATTTGACTCCTTGTTTGGAACACAATTTTCTAAAAGGAAGCTGCTAGATGTCCTTCCATTTCCAAAAGAAGGCGGAATATTGGCACCTCCAGCACAGTTCATTGCTGCTGTTACCTGGAGAATTTTGAATGGGTTTTGAGATTCTCTGAGAAGACAAAAAATAAATAACAAACAAACAAAACACTTGACTTTGTCTAATTCATAACAATCTCACTAAGACAGGAAAACATTTTGCATTAAATGTAATGGGTGTTAAACAAATCAGAACATATTTTTAATTACTAAAATAACAGCTATAGCTATAGTAATTCACATTAGGTATGTACATGAGTTGGATGAAAGTGAGAATTATACAATTGAAAAGCATTTTATTTTTAAAAATTTAAATGATTTAGAAATATAAAGCAGAAAAATCTGCTATTTTTATTCTTAGTGGATGTGTATATGTTGATGGTGTTGCATCCTCATGTATATTTGTAGGAGGAGGGAGAAAGAGGAAAATTTATCTCACCTTCTAGTTTTTCATGCATGTTTCTAGTTGAGAAAACAAAATGGTTCTGACACATACAGAATTATATTTACGATATGTCAGCTATCATATTCACAATATAGAAAATCAAATATGTCAAATCGCTAAAAAGTTCTATGATTCAGAATGGTAAGTTTTATATGCATTCAACAGTTTTTGGTAAAACTTTATGATTAAAAATAATAAACAAATTGGCTTCCCAATAATTCTAGAAACGTAATAGATTTAGCTTATTATCTATGTATGGTTGTTAATTTTTGGCATCAATGTTTTTAACAAACAGGTTGGAATGATTGGTGTTACATCCATTGAACATTTAAGTGATTACTAGGTTTCTATTTCAGTGAAGAACAAATGCGATGATTATTAAGGTCAGTAAGCTATGGTTATTGGCTCTCATAGCATGCCATCTAACAGATGAGACAGTCACATAAATTGATAATTATAATAGATTGTAATACGTGCTATATAAATATACACACACAAAAGCTTTCCAAGCACAAAGGCGGCAGTGAATGAGGAATATTCAGTTCACTGGAAGCTTTGCTAAGGAGGCACTTCTTGAAATAGACTTGGAAGAAATGATGCTTATTTAACCCACTTCTTTCTCTAAAACTCTCTTACTCTACTCCTTCCTGCCTACAGCCTATGTTTTAGTTGCTTCCCTAAATGTGGCTTCTCAGATCCTCCAGAATGACCACAGATCATACTTGACACTTTTAAAGCACATCTGCACATATGACAGTATATTTGAGTTATAATGTCAACCTGCCTCATCACATTGACCTTCTTGATGACCACAGTAAATTTATGCAGCAACAGCATATGAAACAACGTCTGCACTAATGTTAAAAAGAATGGATGAATTAATTAATATATTATTGGGTTGGCCAAAAAGTTCATTCGGGTTTTCCATAACATTTTATGGAAAACCCCGAATGAACTTTTTGGCCAACACAATATTTTCCCAGATAGAGCATTGGGGGAAAGGTCATTCCTGAAAGCTGTAATTGCACCTACAAAATGCAATGAAGAATATACCAAGAATTATTTTGTGACCCTAGAACTTAGCATGGTTGGAAGTTCCTTACCTTATTCTACTTCTTTATATTCCAGAATATTTAACAGCTTCTAATATTGTATATAATTTATATATTTGTTGTATGTATTTTTTTTTAACCCTGCTACAATACAAGATAGTCAAAGTAAGGATCTAGCTCTCTTTTGTTTTCTCATGTCCCACCAGAGCCAAGAATAATGCCAAAGGTGATTTCAATTGGACAATATTAGAACTGAAATTCAAACTCAGGTCTCAGCTATTCATAAAGTAACTTTCCAAAACCGACATTCAAAAATAGACATAACAACTAATGATATTCTTCATAATTTATTTCAACTAAACACTTGTACATTAATAATTTGTCATCTTCAAAATAAATTATAAGTAATAATAAAGTATACAAAAGTGAACGAAGTAGAATATATTCTCTTGAGTTAATCATGTTCTACCATGTAATTCAGACAATTATGGATCCAGTTATAAGGTGGAGAGATATTAGTTATGACCGATCTAAGAAAACACTATGGAAGCACAGGATTCTATTCTGTTTGAGATGATTGAAAAAAGCTTTGTGGATGAGATAGCATTTGAGCTGAAATTTTGAAAATCTGCTTTCTTTATAAAAGAAAATTATAATAACAAATAAATCTACGCTCTCTAAGGTTAGCACTGAAACAATTTATACATGATAAGAGATAGTTGTAGATACATTTGCAGCTCACATGTTTATCATCTGAGGTTCAACATTCAGTTATTTATTACCTGACATTATTCTTGTCTCAGGAGTGAAAAATAAGAAGTACCCTATGGAAAGACAAATCATGAGAAATAGAGTCTTGCCTAAAGTTTTTAACTTCCCATGCCTCAGTGGATATACTCCCTGCAGTGAAAACTTTGTAAGGCATGGGTTTTACTTTTTTTTTTTTTCTAAAGAAAGATGATAGTTTCTTTACAAAGAGTAAATTTTTAAAAACAGAGACATGGCATAGATATTTGAGCCTAAAGAACATTAGACTCAAATGCACAACTGTGCAAAGAAAATATTGGCAAATGGAGGATGATTCCAAAGTTACGGTGTGGGATAACTGTGATATTGTGTAATGGGAAGACTGAAAAAGTAGACAAAAGAGTGGATCTTTAGTGACACTGATATGTTGAATTTGATTAAACCAGCAATGGAGAGTTAGGAATATGTGTCAATTTATCTTCAGGATGAATCAGAGAGATCAGAAAATAGAAGCACAGATCCTCAGGATAATATTTCAGCAGGAAATTATTGCCCTAACTAGGGCAACAGAAAAGAATAATGGATGTAAGAGTTCTGAATGGGTTCTATAAAACTTAAAAACGATAAAGTCACAGAAACACTGAAGAATAGAACGAGGTGTGGCTTGGCTTCTTCTGCATTATGCTAGTAAACTCCAGAGAGACAACATGAACATAGAAAAGATGCCAGGGCTAAATGCTATCATAAAACAATCTCAAACTATCTCAAAAGTTTATATAATAATCAGATGAAGTTCTGAAGATCCATTTGAAATAACCAAATCCCAATGTAACATGGCCAATCAAAATCACAGACACTGTGAATCTGGTAAAGAATTTTCTTTCTAAAATCTACCCAGAAGATTTACAGTTAAGAATACAAAATTAAGAGCAGGAAGATGGCGGAAGAGTAAGATGCGGAGATCACCTTCCTCCCCACAGATACACCAGAAATACATCTACACGTGGAACAACTCCTACAGAACACCTACTGAAGGCTGGCAGAAGACCTCAGACCTCCCAAAAGGCAAGAAACTCCCCACGTACCTGGGTAGGGCAAAAGAATAAAAAGAATAAACAGAGACAAAAGGATAGGGACGGCACCTGCACCAGTGGGAGGGAGCTGTGAAGGAGGAAGTTTCCACACACTAGGAAGCCCCTTCGGGGGCGGAGACTGCGGGAGGCGGAAGGGGGAGCTTCGAAGCCGCGGAGGAGTGCACAGCAACGGGTGTGGAGGGCAAAGCGGGGAGATTCCCGCACAGAGGATCGGTGCCGACCGGCACTCACCAGCCCGAGAGGCTTGTCTGCTCACCCGCCGGGGCGGGCGGGGCTGCGAGCTGAGGCTCTGAGGCTCGGGTTTCGGTTTCGGACGGAGCGCAGGGAGAGGACTGGGGTTGGCGGCGTGAACACAGCCTGAAGGGGTTAGTGCACCACAGCTAGCCGGAAGGGAGTCCGGGGAAAAGTCTGCACCTGCCGAAGAGGCAAGAGACTTTTTCTTCCCTCTTTGTTTCCTGGTGCGTGAGGAGAGGGGTTTAAGAACGCTACTTAAGGGAACTCCAGAGACGGGCGCGAGCCGCGGCTGAAAGCGCGAACCCCAGAGACGGGCGCAAGCCGCGGCTGGAGGCGCGGACCCCAGAGGCGGGCGGGAGACGTTGGGGCTGCTGCTGCCGCCACCAAGGGGCCTGTGTGCGAGCGCAGGTCGCTCTCCACGCCCCTCTTCCGCGGAGCCTGTGCAGCCCGCCACTGCCGGGTTCCCGGGATCCGGGGACGACTTCCGCGGGAGAGCGCACGGCGGACCTCGGGCTGGTGCAGGGTCACGCCGGACTTTGCTGCCGTAGGCCCGCCCCGCATTGCGTGCCCCTCCCTCCCCGCCGGCCTCAGTACGCCAGAACCCCTGAATCAGCGGCTCCTTTAACCCCGTCCTGTCTGAGCAAAAAACAGACACCCTCCAGCGACCTACACGCAGAGGCGGGGCCAAATCCAAAGCTGAGCCCCTGTGAGCTGTGAGAACAAAGAAGAGAAAGGGAAATCTCTCCCAGCAGCCTCAGAAGCAGCAGATTAAAGCTCCACAATCAACTTGATGTACCCTGCATCTGTGGAATACATGAATAGACAGCCAATCATCCCAAATTAAGAAGGTGGACTTTGGGAGCAAGATCTATGATTTTTTTCCCTATTCCTCTTTTTGTGAATGTGTATGTGGATGCTTCTGTGTGAGATCTTGTCTGTATAGTCTTGCTTCCACCATTTGTCCTAGGGTTCGATCCGTCCATGGTTTTTTCTTAAAATTTTTTTCTTAATAATTAATTTTAAGAACGTTATTATACTTTACCTTCATCCTTTCTTTCTTTCTTTCTTTCTTTCTTTCTTTCTTTCTTTCTTTCTTTCCTTCCTTCCTTCCCTCCTTTAGACAACGAATCATCCCAAATTGAGGAGGTGGTCTCTGACAGCAAGATTTATGATTTTTCCCCCTTTACCTCTTTTAGTGAGGGTGTATGTGTACGCTTCTGTGTAAGATTTTGTCTGTATAGCTTTGCTTCCAACATTTGTCCTAAGGTTCTATCCGTCCCCCTTTTTTTTTTTTTCTAAATAAGAATTTCTTAATTCAATAACTTTATTATACTTTATATTATTTTTACTGTATCTTCTTTCTTTCTGTTTTTCCTTCTTTCCCCCCTTCCTTCCTTCCTCCCTCCCTCCCTCCCTCCTTTCGTTCCTTCTTGCCTTCCTTCCTTCTTTGCTTCTTTCTTTCTTTCTTTCTTCCTTCCTTCCTTCCTTCCCTCCTTCCTTCCCTCCTTTCCTTCTTTCTTTCCTCATACTTCTACTAATTCCCTCTACTTTTTCTCCCTTTTATTCTGAGCCGTGTGGATGAAAGGCTCTTGGTGCTCCAGCCAGGAGTCAGGGCTCTGCCTCTGAGGTAGGAGAGCCAACTTCAGGACACTGGTCCACAAGAGACCTCCCAGCTCCACATAATATCAAACGGCGAAAATCTCCCAGAGACCTCCATCGTAACACCAGCACCCAGCTTCACTCAACGACCAGCAAGCCACAGTGCTGGACAACCTGTGCCAAACAACTAGCAAAACAGGAACACAACTCCACCCATTAGCAGAGAGGCTGCCTAAAATCATAATAAGGCCACAGACACCCCAACCAGACGTGAACCTGCCCACTAGAGAGACAAGATCCAGCCTCATCCACCACAACACAGGCACTAGTGCCCTCCACCAGGAAGCCTACACAACGCACTGAACCAACCTTAGCCACTGGAGACAGACATCAAAAACAGGAGGAACTACGAACCTGCAGCCTGCAAAAAGGAGACCCCAAACAAGTAAGATAAGCAAAATGAGAAGACAGAAAAACACACAGCAGATAAAGGAGCAAGATAAAAATGCACCAGACCTAACAAATGAAGAGGAAATAGGCAGTCTACCTGAAAAAGAATTCAGAATAATGATAGTAAGGTTGATCCGAAATCTTGGAGATACAATGGACAATAGAATGGACAAAATGCAAGAATCAGTTAACAAGGACCTAGAAGAACTAAAGATGAAACAAGCAACGATGAACAACACAATAAATGAAATTAAAAATACTCTAGATGGGATCAATAGCAGAATAACTGAGGCAGAAGAACGGATAAGTGACCTGGAAGATAAAATAGTGGAAATAACTACTGCAGAGCAGAATAAAGAAAAAAGAATGAAAAGAACTGAGGACAGTCTCAGAGACCTCTGGCACAACATTAAACGCACCAACATTCGAATTATAGGGGTTCCAGAAGAAGAAGAGAAAAAGAAAGGGACTGAGAAAATATTTGAAGAGATTATAGTTGAAAACTTCCCTAATATGGGAAAGGAAATAGTTAATCAAGTCCAGGAAGCACAGAGAGTTCCATACAGGATAAATACAAGGAGAAATACGCCAAGACACATATTAATCAAACTGTCAAAAATTAAATACACAGAAAGCATATTAAAAGCAGCAAGGGAAAAACAACAAATAACACATAAGGGAATCCCCATAAGGTTAACAGCTGATCTCTCAGCAGAAACCCTACAAGCCAGAAGGGAGTGGCAGGACATACTGAAAGTGATGAAGGAGAAAAACCTGCAGCCAAGACTACTCTACCCAGCAAGGATCTCATTCAGATTTGATGGAGAAACTAAAACCTTTACAGACAAGCAAAAGCTGAGAGAGTTCAGCACCACCAAACCAGCTTTACAACAAATGCTAAAGGATCTTCTCTAGGCAAGAAACACAAGAGAAGGAAAAGACCTATAATAATGAACCCAAAACAATTTAGAAAATGGGAATAGGAACAAACATATCGATAATTACCTTAAATGTAAATGGACTAAATGCTCCCACCAAAAGACACAGATTAGCTGAATGGATACAAAAACAAGACCCATATATATGCTGTCTACAAGAGACCCACTTCAGACCTAGAGACACATACAGACTGAAAGTAAGGAGATGGAAAAAGATATTCCATGCAAATGGAAACCAAAAGAAAGCTGGAGTAGCAATTCTCATATCAGACAAAATAGACTTTAAAATAAGGACTATTAAAAGAGACAAAGAAGGACACTACATAATGATCAAGGGATCGATCCAAGAAGAAGATATAACAATTGTAAATATTTATGCACCCAACATAGGAGCACCTCAATACATAAGGCAAATACTAACAGCCATAAAAGGGAAAATTGACAGTAACACATTCATAGTAGGGGACTTTAACACCCCACATTCACCCATGGAGAGATCATCCAAAATGAAAATAAATAAGGAAACACAAGCTTTAAATGATACATTAAACAAGATGGACTAAATTGATATTTATAGGACACTCCATCCAAAAACAACAGAATACACATTTTTCTCAAGTGCTCATGGAACATTCTTCAGGATAGATCATATCTTGGGTCACAAATCAAGCCTTGGTAAATTTAAGAAAATTGAAATTGTATCAAGTATCTTTTCTGACCACAACGCCATGAGACTAGATATCAATTACAGGAAAAGATCTGTAAAAAATACAAACACATGGAGGCTAAACAATACACTACTTAATAATGAAGTGATCACTGAAGAAATCAAAGAGGAAATCAAAAAATACCTAGAAACAAATGACAATGGAGACACAACGACCCAAAACCTGTGGGATGCAGCAAAAGCAGTTCTAAGGGGGAAGTTTATAGCAATACAAGCCCACCTTAAGAAGCAGGAAACATCTCGAATAAACAACCTAACCTTGCACCTCAAGCAATTAGAGAAAGAAGAACAAAAAAACCCCAAAGCTAGCAGAAGGAAAGAAATCATAAAGATCAGATCAGAAATAAATGAAAAAGAAATGAAGGAAACAATAGCAAAGATCAATAAAACTAAAAGCTGGTTCTTTGAGAAGATAAACAAAATAGATAAACCACTAGCCAGACTCATCAAGAAAAAAAGGGAGAAGACTCAAATCAATAGAATTAGAAATGAAAAAGGAGAGGTAACAACTGACACTGCAGAAATAAAAGAGATCATGAGAGATTACTACAAGCAACTCTATGCCAATAAAATGGACAATCTGGAAGAAATGGACAAATTCTTAGAAATGCACAACCTGCCAAGACTAATCAGGAAGAAATAGAAAATATGAACAGACCAATCACAAGCACTGAAATTGAAACTGTGATTAAAAATCTTCCAACAAAGAAAAGCCCAGGACCAGATGGTTTCACAGGCGAATTCTATCAAACATTTAGAGAAGAGCTAACACCTATACTTCTTAAACTCTTCCAAAATATAGCAGAGGGAGGAACACTCCCAAACTCCTTCTACGAGGCCACCATCACCTTGATACCAAAACCAGGCAAGGATATCACAAAGAAAGAAAACTACAGACCAATATCACTGATGAACATAGATGCAAAAATCCTCAACAAAATACTAGCAAACAGAATCCAACAGCACATTAAAAGGATCATACACCATGATCAAGTCGGGTTTATTCCAGGAATGCAAGGATTCTTCAATATACTCAAATCTATCAATGTGATAAACCATATTAACAAATTGAAGGAGAAAAACCATATGATCATCTCAATAGATGCAGAGAAAGCTTTTGACAAAATTCAACGCCCATTTATGATAAAAACCCTGCAGAAAGTAGGCATAGAGGGAACTTTCCTCAACATAATAAAGGCCATATACGACAAGCCCACAGCAAACATCATCCTCAATGGTGAAAAACTGAAAGCATTTCCACTAAGATCAGGAACAAGACAAGGGTGCCCACTCTCACCACTCTTATTCAACATAGTTTTGGAAGTTTTAGTCACAGCAATCAGAGAAGAGAAGGAAATAAAAGGAATCAAAATCGGAAAAGAAGAAGTAAAGCTGTCACTGTTTGCAGATGACATGATCCTATACATAGAGAATCCTAAAGATGCTACCAGAAAACTACTAGAGCTAATCAATGAATTTGGTAAAGTGGCAGGATACAAAATTAATGCACAGAAATCTCTGGCATTCCTATATACTAATGATGAAAAATCTGAAAGTGAAATCAAGAAAACACTTCCATTTACCATTGCAACAAAAATAATAAAATACCTAGGAATAAACCTACCTAAGGAGACAAAAGACCTGTATGCAGAAAATTATAAGACACTGATGAAAGAAATTAAAGATGATACAAATAGATGGAGACATATACCATGTTCTTGGATTGGAAGAATCAACATTGTGAAAATGACTCGACTACCCAAAGCAATCTATAGATTCAATGCAATCCCTATCAAACTACCACTGGCATTTTTCACAGAACTAGAACAAAAAATTTTGCAATTTGTATGGAAACACAAAAGACCCCGAATAGCCAAAGCAATCTTGAGAACAAAAAAAGGAACTGGAGGAATCAGGCTCCCTGACTTCAGACTATACTACAAAGCTACAGTTATCAAGACAGTATGGTACTGGCACAAAAACAGAAAGATAGATCAATGGAACAGGATAGAAAGCCCAGAGATAAACCCACGCACATATGGTCACCTTATCTTTGATAAAGGTGGCAGGAATGTACAGTGGAGAAAGGACAGCCTCTTCAATAAGTGGTGCTGGGAAAACTGGACAGGTACATGTAAACGTATGAGATTAGATCACTCCCTAACACCATACACAAAAATAAGCTCAAAATGGATTAAAGACCTAAATATAAGGCCAGAAACTATCAAACTCTTAGAGGAAAACATAGGCAGAACACTCTATGACATAAATCACAGCAAGATTCTTTCTGACCCACCACCTAGAGTAATGGAAATAAAAACAAAAATAAACAAATGGGACCTAATGAAACTTCAAAGCTTTTGCACAGCAAAGGAAACCATAAACAAGACCAAAAGACAACCCTCAGAATGGGAGAAAATATTTGCAAATGAAGCAACTGACAAAGGATTAATCTCCAAAATTTACAAGCAGCTCATGCAGCTCAATAACAAAAAAACAAACAACCCAATCCAAAAATGGGCAGAAGACCTAAATAGACATTTCTCCAAAGAAGATATACAGACTGCCAACAAACACATGAAAGAATGCTCAACATCATTAATCATTAGAGAGATGCAAATCAAAACTACAATGAGATATCATCTCACACCAGTCAGAATGGCCATCATCAAAAAATCTAGAAACAATAAATGCTGGAAAGGGTGTGGAGAAAAGGGAACCCTCTTGCACTGCTGGTGGGAATGTGAATTGGTTCAGCCACTATGGAGAACAGTATGGAGGTTCCTTTAAAAACTACAAATAGAACTACCATATGACCCAGCAATCCCACTACTGGGCATATACCCTGAGAAAACCGAAATTCAAAAAGAGTCATGTACCAAAATGTTCATTGCAGCTCTATTTACAATAGCCCGGAGATGGAAACAACCTAAGTGCCCATCATCAGATGAATGGATAAAGAAGATGTGGCACATATATACAATGGAATATTACTCAGCCATAAAAAGAAACGAAATTGAGCTATTTGTAATGAGGTGGATAGACCTAGAGTCTGTCATACACAGTGAAGTAAGTCAGAAAGAAAAAGACAAATACCGGTTGCTAACACATATATATGGAATTTAAGAAAAAAAAAATGTCATGAAGAACCTAGGGGTAAGGCAGGAATAAAGACACAGACCTCCTAGAGAACGGACTTGAGGTTATGGGGAGGGGGAAGGGTGAGCTGTGACGGGGCGAGAGAGAGTCATGGACATATACACACTAACAAACGTAGTAAGGTAGATAGCTAGTGGGAAGCAGCCGCATGGCACAGGGATATTGGCTCGGTGCTTTGTGACAGCCTGGAGGGGTGGGATAGGGAGGGTGGGAGGGAGGGAGACGCAAGAGGGAAGAGATATGGGAACATATGTATATGTATAACTGATTCACTTTGTTATAAAGCAGAAACTAACACACCATTGTAAAGCAATTATACCCCAATAAAGATGTTAAAAAAAAATAAAATTATAGTGAAAAAAAAAAAAGAATAGCAAAATTAACTTGAAAAGAAAGAGGGTACATGGCTTAAAACCCCAAATATGTAAATCCATTCCATATCTTAATGAAAATCTTAGTAATGGAATAGGAATACATATAATGATGGACTACAATAAGATGACCGCTCAAGTATATATCTATATATCTCATGTTTGATATTTAACTTCACTTATTTTTTGACATGCAAACATTTCATGGGTAATTAACTGTTGTTCTGTTGTTTGTAAAGTTTTATGTACACTGAGCCATCTATATTTCTTCTTTTGCTTTTATAAACAGAAGAGCAATCAATAACCTGAGGTGAAAATAATTATTCACAGATAGTTTTTCTAGTCATTTTATTGTAGATTTATTTATTTACCCTTTCTAAGTGACAAAGTATTTTGCAATATGTTGCAAGATAGGAATCCAGCACTATATTTTCAAACTGGTTAACTTTAGCTTCAACAACATTTATCCAATATTCTATACCTCCCTCGTTGAATTCAGGTGCATTTTTGTTATATAATAGCTAATTATAAAAACACTACCAAATAATGTTATCAACTGATAAATTAAAAAGACCATTCAAATGAATATGTTGAGCATATAGGCAAGACCTTACAAGAAAAAAATGTGAAAGGCTATCAATCTTTTAAAAATATTCAACTTCATTATGCTAATGGAGAGTCTATTTAATCTCCCAGGATGTATTTATAGCCATTGAAATGCTTTCAATCTTTGTGCCCTTTTTTGTGGGAGGAGGGGTGTTTGTTTTTAATTGGAGAAAGAAGGGGTCACTTGTCTTGAGAAGAAGACAAGAAGTAGACAAGCTGAAGAAGATGGAATTTAAGTAATGCTGTCTCATTTTCTGATCCTAGCTATTTCTTTGGTCTCCTATGGATATAAGAGAAAGGACTTCAAATGTACAGAACTATTCATGATGGACTTTGGAGCCTATTGACACAGTAAAGCAGCTTTGAGGTGCAGATGACAGAGTGGAGTTAGGGACCCGCTCTGACTGCCTTTAGGAATCTAGCAGCCTCCAGAGGATTGGGAGATTTAGGCAAAGCCAAAGACCACCCTTGGTAGACCCTCATTTCTCACTCTGCCCAGTGGAAGCAGAGATTTTATATCAAGCGCCTTAGTAGGAATAGGAATAGGAAAGTGAGAATAAAAGGTTACTTGGTAGACACATATGAGGCCAACCCTTGAGAACTTGAGCAAATAAGTGGGTTCACTTTCTCAGAAGCCAACCTTCTCTTTTAGCATATTGGCTAGTTGGGGCTAGAGCCACCACAGTTTTGTCTATGAAGTCAAATATTATTTTCCTTTGTAGAAACAGGCTATTAGGTCTTAGATATCAAGGTTAATTTGAAATCAAAGAAATAAAAATGAAATAATGGGTAATCATAATGGCTAATATGGTTTGAGTTTTTATTATTTTGCTAGACATTGTTCTATGCACTGTGACTATAATTCACTCTTCTCATATCCTTATATGGAAATGACCTTCTTAAAATATGTGACTACTGTAGGTTTGTAGGTTTGTGGTGGATAAATTCCAACCAGTTATCCTTTAAATATCTATAGTAACCCTAATATACAGAAAATTTAAGAGCATAATTTAGGATCACATGAAGCAGTAAATAGACTAATTGAATCCATCGAATAGTAGAGCTACCTAAGTTGGTGATACTCATTTAAATCTGACCTGAAAATTAGGTAATAAGATGGCTTTTATTCTCAAGCATGTGGGTTTCTACCTTAACTTTTAGAATTTAAGAACATAGTAACTGTATACAAAAGCTTCATTTGATACATTTATAAGAAAAACATCTCTTTAAACAGGGTAGTTTTATGAAAAACTGAAAGTTTCTTATAATGTGAAACCTGCATTTCTCCTATGTTGGAGCAATTCCACTGCTGGATATCTACCTTAGATAAGTAAATACTTATGTTCACATGAATTCCATACATAGATTTTTAGAATGGCTTTATTCATAATCATCCCAAACTGAAAACACCCCAATGTCCTTCAGTGGGTGAAGGGATAAACACACTGTGTTCATCCATGTGATGGAATAGTAACAGTGAAAAGGAAAGAATGATTGATAAACAAAACAACATAGATGAATCTCAAAGGCGTTA
Organism: Aethalodelphis obliquidens; assembly: GCF_003676395.1. Lineage (NCBI taxonomy): Eukaryota > Metazoa > Chordata > Mammalia > Artiodactyla > Delphinidae > Aethalodelphis > Aethalodelphis obliquidens. The sequence goes on along the minus strand of NW_020837965.1, from coordinate 9,207,686 downwards.
TGCTAAGCAAGTAAACCTGTCTCAAAAAGTTACATACTTTATGATTTCTTTTACATGAATTTCTAGAAAAGCAAAACTATGGTGAGAGAGAGAGAACAGTTTGGTGGTTTCTAGGGGTAAAGACTGGAGGGAATGTGTGACTAAAAAGGGCAGCACAAGAGAATTTTGGAGAGTGTGATAATGGAAATCTTCTGTATCCTAATTGTGGTAGGGTTACACAAATCTATACATGTGTTAAAATTCTTAGAACTATAGATTGCAAAAGAGTCAATTTTATTTTACATTAACTTTAAATAAAGTGTGTTTTTTTAAAGAACTAAAAACATTGTACTGATAAGATATGCCCTCAAACACAAGTATTTACTTATGAATGAGCAAATTTTCAACCAGGAAAATTTAGAATTGAATGAAGAAATATTTGAGAAAAACAAATACTTTATTATTTTTCTGGAGAATAGGAATCTATTCATCTGAGATAAATTAAGTACAAGTAGTTACTTTAAGAAAATCTGGCCTATATTTAATGTAATATCTTCATAACTATAATTTCAAATATGCTGTTTAGTAATCTATTAAGAATTTTTATTCTAATTTGAAATCTTATTATGTTTATACACAGTAGTAGAATGTTCCTAATAATTTATTTTATCATATTTATAAATTTATTGTACTTTTATTAATCTTAAGTGCCTATAAGTCAAACTATTGAATGATTTTAAATGAAATCATATGGTATAAATTTAAATTGAAATATTCTACCTTTAATTATGTATGTTAATGATGCCAAGCATTATTCAAAGGCCATTTAAAATGTTTTTCAAATTTCTTAGCCTTGTAAATACAATGACAAAAATCATAAGTTGACTATAAAAACTTAAGGGATCTAGGCAATTAGAAAATTTGTTTACTATTTCTAAGATCAAAATAATGCCTAAATGACACTTCCCTAACATAAATTTACCCTTAAGAATGTCAAAGATCTGATACAAACAGGTACTATTATTTTCCCCATTTTACAGATGAAGAACAGGTTACAGGGAGGCTAATTTACATACCTCATGTCAAACAGAAATACTATCCAATATTCCTGCAAGTAAAAAATAATAGCCCTTCTATGGTTCTGATATAGTTGTAAATTATAAAATCCTGGAGAGCAAATGAACAACATAAATTTTAAAAAATATGTCCTTATATCTGGTAATTCCCTTACTAGCCATATTTTTATATTAAAATTAACTTTCATTATAATGAAAATTAGGGAAATAATATCTTCTGTTAAAGAATTGGATAAGTCTACACAATGTAAATGGCTCTTCAGCTATTTGATATAATACACTCTAGCACTTAAAATTTTCTTCTAGGAGGATATTTAAATATTGGTAAAATAATTAAGTGAAAAATGTTTAGGGGCTTCCCTGGTGGAACAGTGGTTAAGAATCTGCCTGCCAATTCAGGGGATACGGGTTCGAGCCCTGGTCCGGAAAGATCCCACATGATGCAGAGCAACTAAGCCCATGCGCCACAATTGCTGAAGCCCGGGTGCCTAGAGACCGTGCTCCGCAAAGAGAAGCCACCGCAGTGAGAAGCCACGCACCGCAACGAAGAGTAGCCCCCACTCGCTGCAACTAGAGAAAGCCAGTGTGCAGCAACGAAGACCCAATGCAGCCAAAAATAAATGAATAATAAATTTATTTTTTAAAAAAGTTTAAAGTAGTAAGGGCATATGATTTTAAGTACACTGAGTATGTACTTTATGTACTGGGTATGTACATGTAATAAATGAAATACAAGGAAAGAAAAAAAGAATTGAACACATATTCTAAAATGGTTCCATTGTTTTTTCCTAAGTGGTGAGCTGATTTTTGCTTTATTCTTTTCCTAAATTTCCTGACTTAATGAAAATATACTGGAAGCAGAAAAATATTTCCCATTAAAAAACAGACAAGTAGTGCTTATGTGCAATATTGTGTGTACTGATTCATTCGCTGATAGAGAAAACCTATAAGCTTGTCATGAAGGCAATTAGTGTTTTCTGTTATGCAGTTGTATTAATTAATACTATCCTCAGGGTCAGCATCTTTTCTCACAGGACTTCATGGATCAGTTTCACACACAAAGTGCCTATTGGTCGTTTGGGTAATTGAACACATAAAACATATTTTTTCAGGTAGGTGTCTTATTTCACTTGTAGTTTTTCTTCTAAGATGACACCCTGTGTCTGTAATACACATAGTCATAGGTATTCTCCAAACTCTAAAGAGCAAAAAATGTACAGATGTTCAACCTCTAAAACTCAGAGCAAAATGGAAGGCTAGAGAAGGCACAAAAACTTAGCCAAATTCCTGGTTCACACTCTGTATTTTTCTTAAGATACCATAACCCTAATCGGATTTCTCTCTGGCCTGATTGCTGCAGACTTCCTCCAAAGGGCTGGAGGCACCCTTGTTTCACTCCTTGTTGTTTTCATTCAGTCAGTGTGATTTTTGAACAGGGTTATGTGCAATGTACAAGATTAATCTTCTTCTGAAAATAGCATTTCCCTAGCAGTGGTTAATCCATGAAAGGCTCAAAATTAAACGAAATCTTTTGACCTCAAGTAACATAAAGCAGGGATTTGGAATAGCGTGCCGATCTCTTGTTTTGCCTTTGATATTCAGATTGCTTCCTGAGCCCTCTTAGACATTTGCTAGACCTCCAGGTATAAGGGATGCGGCTTTGTTTTGACATCAAAGTTCAAGGGGAGAGTGTAGAATGCTAACGAGCAGTCTGAGCTCCAAAGGACATGATTAAGCTGTAACTGGTAAGCAGAAGCAGCTCAGGGAATTAGCAGTAGGAGAGAACACACGACCTAATAAAATAAAATAAAAATAATGTCATCTGATTTGTCCTTTCTTTTTCTTTTTTTTGGACAATAGTGGACAGCTAATAACAGGAGGTACTGAATCATTAATGATTCTGCAGAGGTGGCTGATTAAGGTAATAACCAATGACAAGAAGAGCAGATGTATTTGTCACAGGAAATTGGATTAAAAGATCACAGACCCTGAAATAGGAATATTTCCAGTTTGGTTACAGCAAAGTAGAATATGCCATCACCCATTATCTACAGCACCCCGCTTAAGAAATTCTTTCCCCTACTGCTGATACAGCAACGTATGGTGGTCCATTGGAGTCTGTGGTTATCTTCCTAGGTCAAGCAAAGCAGATCCTAGAATCCATCCTGCTGGAGTGTGGCTACAAGAAGTGAAGCCATTTATCTGGGCTGTAGAACAACAGGGACTTAATAGGAAGAGAATCTGATTGCCAGCAGTGAATTTGCTTCACAACTAGCCAGAAGCTATTTGTAAGGGGTTGAGAAAAGATTGGCCCTCACGTAACGGGATAGAATGAAGTGTCCTACTGAACTACTGTGTCATGGAAGGATCTACTGAAGAGTTCTAAGTCCAGAAAGCCACATTCATTTTTGGCAACTAAAATTATTCTTTTTTATAAAAAACACCTGATTTTTCACTGTTAGAACAAGGGCCCTCACCATTAAAAAATACAAATAAAAAAATACAACAAACTATTCTAATCTAACTCCACCTCCCATTTCAAATATTGGAGAGTAACATATGTGGGTTTTGCTACTGTTTTAAACAATTTTCTGAACTGAAATTTTCTTCTGAACAAGTTGTGTGTGTGTGTATGAGTTTGTGTGGTGTCTGTTGTACTGCTGTTACTTTACGTCTTTATGGTCCAAATTGCCACATGTAAAATGAGTTTAATGGACTACGTAGTATGTAAGGTCCTTTCCAGCTCATTGGTAATATCAATTTCCCCAGTACCTTAGTTAAAAACATATAATGGGTTACATCAGCTGAAGTTTGTTAGGGAAACATAATTTTTATTTGATTTTCATATACATTAATAAAGAATTTTCATTCTCAAAGTTAAAAATAATTTACGCATGAAAGTCAAATAAGAATTTTTTTCTTGACAAACTAAGGATATATATGAAAGTTTATTTAATAAAGATGTTTACAAGAGATTTTGTCAATAATAAAATACTGTCTTAAGTCCTGCAATATATACCTTCTCGGAGTCCTTTAAACAATTATAGCAATTGGCTGTTATTAGCAGTGACTGTTCCATTTCACCAAATCCTCATCAACATTAACCTTCCTCGTTTACAAAGTTTATAATCTGTTTGGTTAAAAAAAAATCTTTTTTTTTTTTTTATTAAGTGGGAGTTTGTTTTTCCTGTTTTATATTTTTCTTCTCCCTAAATAAAAGCCAACATGAAGATTATGAATAAGGGCTTCCCTGATGGCACAGTGGTTGAGAGTCTGCCTGCCGATGCAGCGGACACGGGTTCGTGCCCCGGTCCGGGAAGATCCCACATGCCGTGGAGCAGCTAGGCCCATGAGCCATGGCTGCTGAGCCTGCGCGTCTGGAGCCTGTGTTCCACAACGGGAGAGGCCACAACAGTGAGAGGCCCGAGTACCGCAAAAAAAAAAAAAAAAAAAAAGATTATGAATAAGAATGGCATCTGCTTGTGAATCACCTTTACCTTTCATTAAATCAACACTTCTGAGGGTCAGAATACTAGTTAAGAGCATTGGCTCCAGAAGCAGATGCCTGAGTTTGAATCCCTGATGAGCCAAACACTAGCATGTGACCTTGCGCAAATTATTTAACTTCTCTGTACCTCAGCTTCCTCATTTATAAAAATGAGGACAAATTTACCACATACAGCAGCTGCTGAACGTAAACAAAACAATATGTGCAAAATGTTTAACACAGTGCCTGGTATATAGTAAATGCTTAATAAATATTAGCTATTATTTTAACAAATTCATCTGCACACAATATTTTAACAGGTCTCCACAATATCTTGGTAAAACATTCAATCTTGATGAGACAATTTTAAAATAAAATATATTGTATTTAATTTCCATTACCATTTATGAAAGTACACTCTCACTACCACACTGAGGTACCATAGTGAAAATTTTTACCCCCCCTCCTTTCTTTTTAAAGGTAGGGAGATCCCAGCATGAGAACTTCGGAACTAAGATCCCAATTTGTACCAGTTTGTAAGAAAGGTTTCCAGGCATTTCTACAGTCTAATACTTTCCTTCACACATCCTCTGACTTACTGTGCTCCCTCTGTTCAGATTTTCCCGCAGTTTCTTTATCCATAATGAGAGAGCAGTTGGGAAGAGAACATCAGCCTGTGAGTCAGAAGCTCTGGGTTCTATGCTAGGTTCTGTCATCTGTAAAATCTAAACCTCCAACTATCTCTGATAACAAAGAAGGCAAGAAGCCTGGGAGAACTCGAGGTGCCTTCAGGCCTCGAGGTGCCCTTGTAGCCTCTGGTCCTATTTCACCTGTCTAGTAGTTACGTACTAGTAGTTAATCTGTCTAATACGAGGCCAGTAGTTAAGAATTCAATCATGTAAGGCTGTAAAAACGCTGCCATGAATGAACAAAGGTGGCAAGTCGGGGCCAGGTGTCCAGTCCCACCCCCCAGAGCAACTCTGGCGTGTGGTGTGGTCCAAGCTGGGTGAGTGAGGCCTCTGAACCTCAGCCTCTCATCAGGCAGCTGCTCTGGTACCTGACCCAGGAATCCCCTCCACACCCCGGTTGACCCGCGGGCCGGATACGGCTTTCCCTCGCTCCCACTTTGCACTGGATGGCCCCGACTTCCCCCCAAGTCACCCACCCCTGCTTTCTGCTCACCCTCCCCGGCACGGGCGGGTCCTCCTGTGCTGGCATCCGGGTTCAAACCTGGGCATCCGCTGAGGTTTGGCAAACACTTGAGCTGCCTGAGCCTCGGTTTTCTCAGCTGTTAGGTGGGGGCGACAGCGCTCAGAGGACGGCCATGCCACCCACTGACTAAATTCTCCTCACTGAGCACCCCGCGGGCTTTACTGCCCAGATGCTCCCACGCCCCACTTCTCCTCTGCTCCTCACAACCCCATGAGGGACACACTGACTTTCACCGGATCCTATCATTCCCAAACCTTCCTCACCCCCTCAGGCAAAGCCAGACCCCTCTGCCCAAACTTCGCGGCCTCCTCACGAGGCCCGTCTCCTCAGAGTGTCCTCCTCCGCTTTCACTCCCTTCCTGGCATCACCTCGCAGACGGCCACGGCCGTCCTCTCCATTCCGCGCGGCAAGCAGTAGCAATACTCAATCGCTGGGCGCCCGCCAGGGATTCCAAAAAATCTCATTTTAACACATTTGATTAGTACTGAGCCTAATTTAATACTTGCTTATTTGTATTTCTTCATTTTTTCGCTTATTTTTTGTCTATTATTACTCTGGTATTCATATATCATTTATTTATGTTTATCTATTAGAATATCAGCTCAAACAATTGTTGCTATTTACCCAGATTTTTCAAAGAACCTTGAGGTGTGATTATACATAATTAATGTATGCAACTTGATGAATTTGGAGACAGCCATCACCACAATCTATGCCATAAACATATCCATCACTTCTAAAAATTTCCTACCATCTTCTTTATTGTTATTGTTATTTTTGTGATAAAAACAACATAAAATTGGGAATTTCTTGGTGGTCCAGTGGTCAGGACTCCTTGCTTTCACTGACATGGATGGAGGTTCAATCCCTGGTCAGGGAACTAAGATCCCGCATGCTGCATGGCACGGTCAAAAAACAACAACAGCATAAGATCTACTCTGTTAGGAATTTTTAAAGTATACAATACAGTACTGTAAACCATAGACACTCTGCTGTACAGTAGCTCTCTAAAACTTTATTAATCTTGAATAACCAAAACTTTGTACCCTTGGCTAATACCTCCCCATATACCCCTACCCTCAGTCCCTGAAAACCACCATTTAATTCTCTGCTCATCTAGATTTTTCATCTTTAATATGTGTTGATTTTTTTTTTTTTTTTTTTTCAGTACGCGGGCCTCTCACTGTTGTGGCCTCTCCCGTTGCGGAGCACAGGCTCTGGACACACAGGCTCAGCGGCCATGGCTCACGGGCCTAGCCGCTCCGCGGCATGTGGGATCCTCCCGGACCGGGGCACGAACCCACGTCCCCTGAATCGGCAGGCGGACTCTCAACCACTGCGCCACCAGGGAAGCCCTAATATGGGTTGATTTTTTTTTTTTTTTTACTTTATAGATATTACCTTAGTTCATGATGGTTTATTTTAATATGTTTGTGAATTACTTATTTTCTAGTTTTTCATGGACTCATATATTTAACTTTTTTAAACATTTTCTTCTAATTAGAAAACATTATTTTCTTCTGATTAGAAAAAACATACATGATCTAAAAGTAAGAAAATATCAAGAAGAAAATAAATATTATCCATCATTTCACCAGAAGAAAAGGCAATTCATTTATTTCTGGCTATTGCTTGTGTCACTACCATTGTGTAGAGTCATACTGCATTTCATCAGTGTCTTTGAGGTTAGAGGCTATGAGAGATTGATGCAGGCTCCAGTTTGTTTTCACGGGTTCCAGTTTGTTCTCTTAAGTTCCAATTTATCCCTTTGGACTTCATTTGTCCTTATTTTTCCTCACTATATGTCCAGCTTTCCTTTCTACCCCTAGTCCTGCTGACCTATAATGACTTCAGGCTCCCATAATTGTGTAAGAATTGATCCCTAGGGCAGATTCCCTGTGGTTCTGTTTTTCTGATCAAACTCTCTCGATAAGATATATGTTATAGACTTAAAAAAAAGATTTGGGATCTGACTGCATAGTTTACACATATTGGCATCTTGTACTTTAATATTGTAGAATAGATATTTTGAATACCATTCTTTGAAAAAGATAATTTACTAATAATTTATTTTCTGCAACATTTTCTGTCATGTAAATGAATGGTAATTAATTTAACTATATATATTGAATAGTATACTATTTCCATAATGAACAATCTTATACATAAATATTTATAGGATTTCTGATTATGTCCTTACCTTGAATCTCTAGAGGTAGATTACTAGGTTAAATGTAATGACTTTAATAGTTATGTACAAATTGCTTTCCAGAAATGCTAATATTTGCACCTAGAGTACAAGACAGAGCTCATCCTATATGAACTTTTTTATTCTAGTTTCTTAGGTAGTCTTTTCCTCTCAAGACCCAAAGTATATTTATCTGCATTTTACTTTATTTTATTTTTCAATCTTTATCCTGCTATCTAGCTTACTTTTAATTATTTAAAATATTTGGAATTCCCTCTTATTTAAAGTGAAAATCTAATTTTATTTTAATTCAAGTACTTTATCAAATATTCCAAAAGACCTGAAATGGTGTTGTGAAATCATCAGAACATTTTAGAATATAAACTATATGCATAAAGAAAGAAAAATAGTATATGATTCCAATTATTACCACTCTGATTATTATGTTCTTTTCAGACATATGGAAAATAAATTCTGTAGAAAGTGGTGAGTGCTATGTGTACATGCATATGTGTGTGTACATGCATTTTTTAATAGTATGTGATAATCATGTTGTATTTATGTTTCCTACTGTGGTCCTTTTAGTTACTTCTTATTTTAATTATTATACAAATTCTGAGATGAGCCATACTTATTCAATATATGCAAAGTTCTGGACAGATCCTCTAATATTTCTTCGGGTTAACTTTGAGAACTAAAATAATCAGGACAAATAATTTTTCTTTTCCTTGAAACTCAAACATTTCACAACACTGTTATTTAAGAGTTCAGATTTTCAAATTTTCCTAGGTTAGATAAACCTATCGATTTGCAGATATAAATCTCAAGCTCTGGATAATTTTCTCCTATTTTATTATGCATTGAACATATTTTCTTTTATTCTGTTCTAATGTCCATAAATATTATGTGTGTGTATATACATAAATGTTATATACAACATATATATACACATATACATATATACATATGTACACATACATACAGCATATGGATAAATTCTTCATAGATTACATTTTTGCTCTCATTTATTTAAACTCTTTGGCTTTTTCCTTGGGAATCCTCTCCTTCACACCTCACTCCTAATTGTTTTCTGTTCGAAGGACTTCTAATTATTGATTCACCTCTCAAGTTGCAATACACTGTAACTGGTCTATTTCTGCCCCTGGATATGTTGCACTACCAGAGGTGTGGCCTTTAAATGCATATTGACGTATGAAATACACCACAGGGCAGTGAGGTGAGTAGGGATCTGAAATGCTCATGCCATCTTAGAAATTAGTTGTTTGAGGGTAGTAAAGTACATTTCAATTGTAAAGTGGCAGAAAATAAATCAGAAGCAGTAGCTGACCACATTAATCTGAAAGTCTTTTATCAAATAGTTGGATCCTCTCGAATACCCTGTGAGATACCAAGGACTTAAGGCCTTATTTTCAGGTATCAATGATGAAAACAGCAGCCCAAAGACTTTAGTGATGTATCCAAAGTCACACAAAGTGGGTGACCCAAATGGGACTGAATATAAGTTCACAGATTTGGTAATTTCTGCTGGCCTTATTGTAGCATATGCCAATTTTGTAGGAAATAAAATTAGCCTCATCCTCATAATTTTTATGGGCTTTATTTCTGATTGGCAAATCATTTCACACCATGCTGTCTACCATCATGTTGCATATTTATTTATTTATTTATTTTTTGCGGTACACGGGCCTCTCACTGCTGTGGTCTCTCCCATTGCGGAGCACAGGCTCCAGACACGCAGGCTCAGTGGCCATGGCTCACGAGCTCAGACACTTGAGGCATGTGAGATCTTCCCGGACCGGGGCACGAACCCGTGTCCCCTGCAACGGCAGGTGGACTCTCAACCACTGCGCCACCAGGGAAGCCCTCATATTTATTTTTAACATGAAACCAAAACCAAATTGTTGGCATAGTTGTCAAAATATTCATTTGATTATACTCATAGCTACAACTTTTGAAGACCATTAAGGTAAACAAAATGGAACACTTCGTTTTTAATTTGTTACTAACAATCTTGTGGCAGCTAGTCTAGGTGCCTGTGGCTGGTTGTTAATAACACTGAATTAAGAAACTTGATTCCTTTATGAAATGAGTAACATTCATGATCACAACTGCACTTCCAATTCTGGACACAGGTTCCGTGACTCCAAGCTCAGAAATGTATTCTGTTAATTGCAGAGAGCAAAAAAGAGACCTGGCTGTTGATTGAAAGCCAGCTCTTGATATTTGTTGCTTAGCTACAGCTATTTCTCATGCTGGTTCCTTATATATACTTACATAAAAAGCCACTTATTATACAGGCTTGATTATATCACTTTTGTCTAAGGCTATGACCTTAGTACCTTTAAATGAAACATTTTAAAGGATTTGCTATCTTGGCAAATGCATATTTTTTTCATTATGATATTGTATTTTTGTTATTGTTTGCTTTAAATTTAGTTATATATACTGTTGTAAAGGGCTTAATTACAATCAACTTTTGTCCTTCACAGGAAATTATAATTACACTTTAAATATAATTTTGGTAAGAGATACATTACTCATTCATTCTTTCATTAAATAAATATGAATATAGATATTCACAGCAATATAGGTATATACATAGAGAGAGAGATATTAGATATAGATTATGACTACAATGTGCCAGGCACCATTAGGACATTTTAAATAAAAATGGTTGTATAGGGCTTCCCTAGTGGCACAGTGGTTGAGAGTCCGCCTGCCGATGCAGGGGACACGGGTTCATGCCCCGGTCCGGGAAGATCCCACATGCCGCGGAGCGGCTAGGCCCGTGAGCCATGGCTCCTGGGCCTGCGCGTCCAGAGCCTGTGCTCTGCAAAGGGAGAAGCCACAACAGTGAGAGGCCTGTGTACCGAAAAAAAAAAAAAAAAGTTGTATATATAGTCTTCTTGGTATACCACGGCTTCTCTTCGTAGTGCAAGTGAAAACTTATTTCTAGCTAAATAGTGATTTATACACAAACATTTTCCGTGTCAACCAAGACTGAAGATGTACAAGGGGATTTCTAATATTCATACAAAGAGCTGAGCAGACATGTGCACTTATCTTTTAATAAATAAGATTCCCTTTGCATGCAACTAAGCTTTTGTTACAAATATAAAAATCTATACATTTTGCATCTGTTTGTGTGTCATTGAGCTGAATAGAAGTGAAAGGTTTCAATCCTATTGAGAAGAAATGTTCTCTAATAGCTGACACTACTTAGATGGATTCAGACCTATTTCACCAGAGTTGCCCAAGTAAAACTTCAATAAGCTGAGAACTTGCGGTGGCAGATTATGTACAACACTAGAATGTAATTCTTGGTCCACACTGATTTACAATTATTTAGGAGTCTAGTTACAGGATGCTAATATAGAAGCTGCTAGTTATCCCATGTAATGTATTTCCTGACTTTATCACTTGGCAAACAAGGTGTCAACTTGAAATTGGTGGGTATTTTTCTTCAAATATTTAAGTAAAGTAGAAAGTTATGGTGTCCAGGTTGATGTTTGAAAACAAAACAAAATGACACTTCAATCATCATCAGAAATTAAGGATAGATTTACAGAGTCTTTGTAACTTTGTTTCTTTGGGAAATGAAAGATCAAGTATCAAAGTAAATTACTTCCACAGGTTTTTTTTTTTCATGAAAGCATTACTTATATTAAAGAGATTAAATATTTTTATTACTGTTCCACACATTGGGGCACTGATTTGATAAGACATAAATAAATGTATTAGAATATACTAACATTAAACTACCTGATAAGTAAATGGTACTTGTTCAAAATTTGTAAAAATATAGCAACTTTGCTAGTTTTATGTTTGAACTGAGTGATGTGAAAATATCTTCTTGCTTCTATTGTTTTGACTCATGCTATTAATTTAGTTTGGAAAATTACTACCGTGATTGGGCACAGATTTATACATATATGTTTTTTCAAATTTGTATTAAGGACCCCTTCTCATAGTTAGAATTGATCTCTCTTTTTGTACACCAGTCTCATTCTTATACTCACTTCAGTTTGATGTGCATGATGATTGTGGATGCATATGTCTTCTCCTATACATTTGTATATTCCATATAAAAATGGGTTATTCTTTCTAGTTACCCAGAATCAAATATGCTGCCTTGTAAATAATAGGCATCTAAACTTTGTTGATATTCCCTGAATGTTTTGTTCATTAAAGCAAATGGATAACTAGATCATATGCCACCAATTAATACTTATTACATACAATGAATATTATTAAAACATTTAGGCAGAGAGAGCGTGAATTCTTGACACCTAGTTTAATCCTGACACTTCCTAAATTTTTCATGAAATTTCCATAATCTTAGGGGGGCAATAATCTAGCAGTTAAACACAAGTGATAATAAACACTGTATATATTCTTTGTTACAAGGTTTTATTTGCTCAAAATACTATGATTCTTCACTACCTGCCCTTTGACATCAAAAGACGCAATGAAGATTTCCAAGAATGAAAGTTCATTCTGCTAAAATCCAAGCTGTTAAGCAAACGGTTAAAATTGTATTAGTTGATGTTTCAGTTTGAATTACAATTTACCTGCAATGCTATTTAGGGTTTTATGAACTTTGAGTAAAATGGAGAAGGGAAAAACTTGATAGAAATGTAGCCAACCTCCTTAACTTTACTAATTAAGATAGTGCTATATTAAAAATAATCATAGAGAATGTGCTGTATGAAATAATCAGGTCAGAAATTGGGCATATATTTTTATGACCTATATTGCTTAAAAATACTATTCATTCATTCTTTCATTTATGAATTTATCCATAAGTATCTATTAAATGTCTGTAATGTGAAAGCCAATATGCACTGTGTCTAAACACTACTGTCTGTTCTACATCAAAATATTTGAAATATCAGTTTTATTTGTCTAATTGGTTTATTTCTCTACATAACTAGAGAAGAAATGAACTCATTAAACTAAATATGTTTATTAGTGATCAAAGTAAACGTAGTTGTATTTCCAAAAGAAAGAAAAAATAGCCGCAAAACATACTGAGAATATTTGGCTGTGATTATGAGTCGAAAAGTATGATCCTCAAAAGAGTCACATAATTCTAAAAAAGATTTGAGACAAATATTTTATAAAAATATTTAATTTTACTCATATGTTTTGTTAATTCACTGAAAAGCATGTATTTAGCACCTATTATATGCCAGAACTGCATTATATATAGGGGTTATAACAGTGAGCAAAACAAATACAGTCTATGACTTCACAGAAAATTCAGCCTACTAGGGGGGTTTCATAATGATTACATAATCATGCAAATATACAATTAGTTATATTATATTTAAAATTTTATGCATGATAGGTATAGAGAGCTATGGAAATATATGATACAGTGGCAGAACTCAATGACTAATTGGATGTGGGAGAAAAAAGGTCAAGGATTAAATTTTGGTTCTTGACTGCATACATAGCTGGAGACATTCACAGATATAGGAATCTTAAATGATCATTACATTGCACAATTTCACAGGGTATCATTCACAGGTTTGCAGTGAAAATCATTAACTTCTTTGGCTTTGTACATAAGCTTGATATTCATCTGAAAGATCTAAGAAAATTTGGCATGTAGGCAATTGGATGTATGCATGGTAAACTCAGGGAAACTGAGGTGGAGAAATAAATGAAGCCACAGAGAATAAATGAAGCCATGAGACTGTAGAGAAAAGATATAGGATGAGAAGAAAATAGCATCTGTGAAGCTAAAATATTTTAGGGCCTAATAGTGGTCCTGAGCAAAGAATACAGTCTAAGAATAGCCAGATAAATAGAATGAAAATAAAAAAGCACATGCTAATTAGCTTAATGGTGGTAATTATTTCATGATGTATACATATATCAAAGCATCACGTTGTACAACTTAAATATGTACAATTTTTATTTGTCAATGATACTTCAATAAAGTTCTTCTTAATTAACCTTGGTTAGCTGAGATTTATTTGCTAAGGTCAAGTTTTCACTATGACGAATATAAGATACTGTATCTCCACTTAATGAATTAGTCTCGTATACCCCATTGCCTCTTTCTGGACTTCACTTGGGTGAACTACATTTCAAATTTACAGTGTTCAAACCAAACTCTTGATGTCTAAACATCACTCTCACAAACCTATTCTTTCTACACTCCTCCTTTTTAACTATATTTCACTCTTATTTTTTTAGCTCTTCCCTAAGTCCTGCCTCAAAACATTCTGGATATTTCTATTACAGTGTTTTTACTGAGCCATCTCTTTTTGCCTTGGCAACTACAATTGCTCATCTGGTCTTCCCCAAAGTAACCCTTGCTACAAACACTCAACACCCACCCTACATTGATAACAATCTACAGGTTACCCAGCTTCCATTTGACCAAGTCATTCTTTCCTAGCCCATCTCCAAGTTACAGCATCTTGAATGACTTCCCATCACAATTGAAATAAAATCTAAGTGCAAACGCCAAACTTTAATGCCACTTCATTGCATTAAAATATCCCACATGCTGCATCTCAGTGGATTGTGCTGTTTGTTGAAAATGCCAAGCTCTTCACTGCCTGAAATGCTCTCCTTTCTGTTCATTGGTGGATTTACCTGTTCTTTTATGGGTCTTAAAGTCATCTTCCCAACTCCCACTCAAATGGAGCCCTGTTTTTGTCCTTTTATTATAATGTGATTATTAATTCCATTTGTATCATGATTTCTAATTGTTTTCTTTCTTTCTTTAGTTTTTTTGTTTTCTTTTTTAACAGACACCTCTCAAAACTTTAAGCTGCATGAACAAGGGAAGAGGTCTCTTATTCTCTCTTTCATCTTTTGCATTTAGCTACATGCCTGCACATTGCAGAGGCTCAATAAATACAAGTTAAAAGACTGAATGACAATGAATCCCTAGACCTCAATTTATTAATCTATAAAATAAAGGCAAAGGGCTGGATAATCCATATTGTTTCTTCTCACATCAATAAAAGTAATATTGTACACTTGAATAAAATAATTTGATGTCTAATTATTTTACCCAAATTCATTGTCAAAATTATCCTATCTGAATCATATTTAACTAATATATTTGTTGGGTTAGTGGGGTGGGTTAGGGCAAAGGTTATAATTCCAGACCAAATCAATTACTATATTGCTTTTACCAAAAGGAGAACTAGTTCAAGGAGCACTGTGTTCTCGCCATTTTTCATTTCACAAACTTTACACTGACAGTTTTGAAACTAAAGTGCTGATACACTGTTTCCAGGTCATTCAAAAGCAGGAAACAATAAAAAATGTTGCAAGATGAGGGTGAGGGGTATACCCTTTTATGAGGTCCTGGTTTACTTTTGCTGACTCCAAATTTTAGATGTTTCAGATTGGAAGTAATATACGATTTTATCCGTGTAATCTACAACAGAAGTATAAACTTCAGTACCTGAATCCTAGAGAAATGGAACTAATTCAAAATATCAACTAGACAATTTTTGGTGAATTGGGTCATGCACTCTAAATTCCTTCGCTCAGTGTAAGGCACTTCATGTCCTAAGTTGCTAGAAGTATTTCTCAGGGCTCAGGACTGAGTCTTTCTCCACGAATTCCTCTATGTCCTTCCTGAAGGATATCACTTCACCCAATATTAGTCCCTTCCCAGAGTAGATCAAATTATTGGTTGATGTGAGGGTGAAAAGGCCTGACACTGTTACCTTGAATGGGAACAACTCTGAGAAGCTAGAGCAGCTGTTGAGGTCTCTGTAGAATTGTCTCTGTCTTTTGTAGCAACTCCATCACAGTTCAATATTCTTGCTATGGCTGTTTTTCTCATTCCCTTAAAGGTGTCATTCATAAGCATACACTCCGTTAATATTCCTTTATGCAAATCTCTTCCTCAGGGTTTGATTCCTAAGAAATCCTACACACCATGCATTCTAAAATATATTTTTGCCTATATCCGTGCTAAAAAAAAAAAGTTCTCTTCGAAATTTTCAAAATCTTATTAAAAACATTGCATTACCCATTTGAAATATCTTTCTTTGCTGTTAATTAGGGAGGAAATCACCTACAGTGGTTCTTGTTCACTATCACGCTGTAGAAAAGAGCTTAGTGGGCCAGCATCATCAGCATCATCTAGGAGCCTGTTAGAAAATAGAAAACTCTGGCCCCATCCCAGCTCTATTGAATCAAAATCTCTAGAATGGGGACCCAGGAATCCGTGTTGTAAACATCTCTCCAGGTGACTTTTACATGTGTTGAAGTTTGACAAGCATTGCAAATATTGAATATTAATGGAGAAAGAATGGGCAATACTATTGCATAATTATATTCAAAAAATAAGAAATTATCTTTTAATTAAATTACTTATACCAACAGGAGAAGCATCAATATTAGGGACATATATTAATTGTTTACAGGTGAAATATGAAGTTACAGAGTAACATAAGTAGTTAGATTCCCATTCTGATTGTGGTTCATACATTAGATTATTCCAGTCCTTTCCTTTAGTCAAAACCTAATACTTTGACTTTTCTATTTTTTCTATCAAACTGCTCTAATCTTTCTAAAAATCAGGTCATCAAAATTCTTTTACCAAGCCTAACAATTGAGAGTACTAACCCTGTCAGTATTGGGCTACTCCTTCATAGTTTACAAATTGCTTTCACAGGTCACATGTCTTTTGATGCCAGTGAAAGTCACATGCCAGATTTTATTTTAATTACCACATGATAATGTGTGTATTTATTGAGGCCAAGTGGCTTGCACAAGATCAAGCTTGGAACTGATAAAATAAGATTAAGATTCAGGTTGTCTGAGTCTACATCTTGTTCTCTGTTAAGTGGAGTTCAGACACTACCATTGGAAGGATCTATCATCATCTCTCTGTCAATCTCTGGTGATTTCTACTGGATGCTGAGAGAATCACCTCAATGTGTAGTCTCCTTAAATTAAGAGAACACTTCAAACAAATTCAGATCTTCAGTATACTCTCCACGAAGGCTACGTCCCCATTGCTTTCTTTTCTAGTCGAGTCTGTGAGTCTATGTGTAAATATGCATGATAAGGTCTTGTGCTCAGGGAAGAACTAAAGGGGCAACTAGAATATCTGAAAATCTGGAATCATTTTCCTGTTGGTATTCAGTTTAGTATCTGATATTTGGTAACATTTTAGACAATATAACTGATCTTTATTAATTTTTAATATATCCTACACAATTTATTGTGTCTATGGTTTGTCAGTTGTTTTGCTGAGTACCTTGTAAAAAGAAATGAGAAAAGTAAAATCCCTGCTATCCTGAAGAATGCTGTCTAATGAAGTGGAAAGCTGATAACAAAGTATAAAAGCATACAAAGAAAATTTCCTCCAAAATGGGGATGCTATACTACAGAATAGTAGAAAGCAGAGGCGCTGCCTAACCTGAATACATCGTTGCTATTAATACTACTCTCAGTATTAATAATACTACTCTTAGTATTACATATTCAAGCTGTAAGATTCTATTTTTCTGAAGATATTAAACTTGCAGCTAAGAGCCTAGATGAAGAAAAAGATTATGTGATCCATACCGTGTTGCAAACTTGCCTTTAGGTTTCTAAAGTTGAAAATATAAATGTGCTCTCATTTGTGTTTATGATTATCTAGATTGATATGTCTCTCAATTAAATCATAAACTATTTTCCATAGACTTATATCCAATCATAATTAACAAACAGATTGCCTTGACCTTCATTTATTCACTTTGAAAACCTTTGCTACAAGAAAGGTTTCTGGTCACCTTTTAATTTTCCTGTGGGTTTGAATGGTGACCGCTGCTGATACCAGGTGCACTGGGTGATTTTTACACATTTCAAGAGCAGGCAGACAGTAGCAGCAGAGGCGACATATTTATAATCCTGAACATCCCCATTGAGCAGTCATTTAAACATCTGGGTGTGAGAAAGGGTCACCACTGCTAGAATGAGTTCAAATGTGATATAACCTGCTTCACCCACCCCATCATGGACATAATGATGGTTAGCAATTCTCAAAAGCAACGGGATGCTTCTTCTTCCATTCTGATTTTTATTTTCTCCTGAAGCAAGATATTCTCACTGAATTAAAAACAACAGCAACAGGATTGTATAGTTAGCACATCCATAAGAGCAATGCATAGCCTTAGGGACAATTAGTATATGCCAGACTTTGTGATATTATTGCATTTAATCCACTAAACCACCCCTTGAGGTAAACACTATCATTATCCCATTCCTGAAATTCTTCAGAGTAAAAAAAGTATGAAAAGGGATCCAATAACCTTGCAGTAAGATGAATTCAAGTTTTCTCTCGGCTCTGCTTCTCCTCCCCTGGGATACTGTGACAATTTTCAAGTTACTTAATCAGTGTTACCCCTGGGGCAGTGGAAGCACCAGGGAAGGAATTTCACCGTGGAAGAAATTTCCTACCTGAAAATGATTCCTCTCCATCACCATAAAAATAAGTTGCTTAGACACCAAGATAACGATATTTACAAAGATTATCATCATAGACTCTAATAGTCAATATCCCTTCAGTTTTTATCCATTTCTTTCCCAATTCCATAAAACTCCAGCAGCATATATAAACCCCTGGGAGTAGGGAGAGAGGACAATAAGTCACTCACCTTTTAGAGTTTTAAGAAGACTATTTGACTCATCATGCCATTAAGCAAAACCAAAGCAAAACCAAATTCTCCGGAATGTTTAAACCTCTTAAAACATGATATAGTAACATGTACTATATTAGGTCTAGCTACATATCTTCACTCATGTTGCAGGCCTTCTCTCTAACTATATATATATATATATATTTATATGTATATATATACACATACATATATTATGTATACAGGCATACCTCAGAGATATTGCAGGTTTGGTTCCAGACCACCTCAATAAAGCTAATATCACAATAAAGTGAGTCACACAAAAATTTTGGTTTCTCAGCACATATAAAAGTTATGTGTACACTGTACTGTAGTCCAGTAAGTGTGCAATAATATTATCTCCAAAAAATAATGTACCTACCTTAATTAAAAAATATTTTATTGCTAAAATATGCTAATCATCTTTCGAGGCTTCAGTGAATCATAATCTTTTGGCTGGTGTAGGACTGGAACTATTTCAAGAATTACCAAAATATGAAAGAGAGACCTGAAGTGAGCAAACACTGTTGGAAAAAGGGCACGATAGACTTGCTTGACTCACAGTTGCCACAGACCTTCAATTTTTAAAAAACACAATAAAGTGAAACACAATAAAAAGAGGTATGCCTGTATAGACAGCTATCTCTGTCTCTTTATATATGTATGTATGTATGTATTTATAATGGATTTAGGGTTAGGATTGCTATATCAGAGGAGTGAGGGAAACAAAACAATTAATATATTAAAACATTTATAACTAAATGTTTGTATAGCTATCTACTTCATAAAATATCACTGCTTAAGCTGGAAACTGGGTGGGTTCCACAAGACAATGGCTAAGCAGTAAGAGGACAGAAACATCCCCTATAGACAGACACCACAGCCCTAACTGCTCTTTCCTCCAAATACCTCCATCTCATTTGGTGTCAGCTTAGAGGCTTTTGACTCTTACCCTCTTTTGCTTGGATTGGCTGCTTCTCACATGACATCTCTTTGCTAACTTCTATAATAGGAACTCAACACAGTGCATAGTATGAATACAACATTGCCAGCAGGTGAATTATCCATCTCTTCCAATATCAGAAGGCTTTTTGTTTTCTATAATGTATATTCTGACCGCCATTCATCTAATTTTTCTCAGTTGAGCTCTGGTTTCCTTCATATGAGCTACAGAGACCTTAACAGTTTTCTAGAAATTGGTCTAATATACCAACTTAACAATAAATTTAACCAACAATTATTTTTGCCTCTGAGTTGTCTGCTAGGTTATGTGCTATTATGATACAATGATAAAAATTGAACACAGTCTACTGAGAAATGTAGACACACACAACAGATATTGAAAAGTATCACATAAAGGATTTTTAAAATACTTTAAAAAGTATTTTTTTTAAAAATTGTTAAAAAAAACCAATCTGAAGTGAAGAACTAATGAGGTAAAATTAATTCCAAGAGTTTGCAAAAGAAATAGGAGTGTGTCAAAGGACATTTTAGGGAATAGAGATAACCTTTGAAGGAAACCTAATAGAAAGAACTTTCCTAACATGTGACAGGCAAGGAGAGTGTTGTAAGAGAGAAAACAGAGTGAATAAGGGAATGGTGGAGGGCAAAGGTAGGAATTTGTGAGACCTATGCAAGAATAAACAGCTCATCAAAATAATTTAACCCCTTTGACGTTAACCAAAATTAATTCAGGCTAAATCAGTAGAGAATGTAAAATTATAAATAAATATTTCAAATATAATAATCATTTATTTTATCTTTTATTGATTTTTGGCTGTAACTAAAGGATATTTATAGGTTATTAATGCCTTATACTTGCTTTCTCCAATGTGTGATTTTATTTTAAAATCAATACCAAGAGAGTTTTGGGGAGAAAAACTTCTCTTGCAGAATATTGGAGGATTAAGTTTGACTTCCAAAGTTTTATTATCTCACTAAATAAGCCTCTACAAAGTAGATTCTGTCAGTCTTATAGATTACTTTATCTTTTATGATACAGAGCAAATGATACATTTGTCAATATACACCATACTTAATTTTCCACTGCCATATATTTCCACTCTCAAAAGATTAATTTTGATTTTATCATCACTTAACTTTAAGATTTGACAATGACCAGGAATTAGTTAGTGCTCAGTCACTAGTCTCTATTCTCTGCTCATCACTAGGGAAGAATGGTTATGTCTTCCCAAAAAAGAATCGTATACCCTGAAAGTGGTCAGTAACAATTCTTGTGACAATTCTCTCTGACTGATATGAAAGGGGAGAAGATGGGAGAGTTACTCATATCAAGCTCCAACAAAACCTCAGCATACTAACTCTGCTCATTTAGGACAATATTTGTTGCCTTAACAAGATAATTTCCCAAGCAATGTGGATTGTCGCTGTGACTTTTAACTCTTCTCAGATAACTTCATTTGCCCATCATGAAGCTTTAAACAATGTAATACACACACTTTAGCTATAAATTAATTGCACATGGATTAGTTTTTTTTTGGCGACAATCAAAGTGTTTCTCGTAGCAGGGCTTGGCTCTTCTCACCCCATGCTCTCCACAACAGGACATATATCTGTAATCCCTTATCTGAAATTTGGTAATCCACAGACTTTTAAAAGCCACAATTTACATAATTTGGAACAAATTCATTTTAAGGTTAAACATGATTTGAGCTGCTGTGAGCCTATTTGTGATTTACCTACTTAATGTGAAAATGTACACATTCCACTGCAAAAATATTAAATCTTTGGTATGCCTTCAGATTATTTCTGAAATATATTAGAACCATTGGATAAGTGAATGAGGCCCTTTACTCTTGGAGCAAAAAGAGGAGTATATTTCCCTTTCAACCAAAGTCTTATTATTTGTAATTTGAGGGTCCCCTTTGTCTCAATATATTCAGTTAATTCATATTCTCTTGGACTCTAAGGGTTATCTATTTGTGAACTTACTATGAGAAAGGAAAATTATTATTATTTTTTCTAGATGAGAAAACAGAGCCTTCAGAGGCAAAATAACAGAACCACAGCAACATGGCTAGAAACTAGTGGAGGCAAAATACAAATTCCAGCAATTGGACTCAAGAGCTCTCCCTCTTCACTTTCTGACCTTTACTTCATGCTTTCTAACTTTAGAAGGTAACTTAGAGGAAGAAAGAATATCTCAACTTTGATTCTAGAGAAGGTTTTTTTAATCTAATTAGATAGCTCAGTTCCTTAAATAGACAGTACCTTAAAATATCAATAGATCTACCTTATTTTGAAGAGGCATTGGGACTTTATCCTGTGTAGGAACCAATGTGAGTATTTCAGTGACACATTTATCAAAGACTTATATGGAGAACATTGTCTAGCATGTATTTCCCTCCTCTCTGCTATTAGCACTCCCTTCTTATTACGTACTACTTTACAGCTCTGAAGCACTTTCAGACATAAATCATTCTCACTGGAGACTAACTGCTCAGATAAACAATATTTTAATCATGTTTCCTTTGTTATTTAGGTGAGATAAATGTCACACCTGGCATGTTGAGATCTTTCACATCAATAGTCATTAACTAGCTTTTACAGGTTGCATTCTAATATTCTTAGCTTCATGCAATTATCAAGCAGTGTTCTCAGAAGACAGACCTGAGTTCTCTTAATAACTATTTTTTTAATGAAATGATGGAATTTCTTCTTGACAAAAGTACATACATAAAATTTCCATATAGAAATGCAAATTTTAGTTGGCCCTGTATTTTTTTAAGTTTCTAAGTATTATCAAAAAGGCCAATCTTTAGTATTTGAGAGAAAAACTTGTGTGAAAGAAAAAATACTTTAACTTAGACATCTGGCCTCTTGACAAATGGGACACTGAGCTAAAAATTATTTTGTCATGATTTCACCAGATATTGATTTACAGATATTTTAATGTCAGTGACATATAAAGAGTCAGAATTTTTAACACTTATTTTCTAAGGTGAGTATAGATTATTTATTCTGGAGGCTAAGGGCACAAAGGGAAAGCATGGAATGGATCAATTCTATCCTTTAGCAACAAAGTGAGTTCTAGGGACATATTTTAATGACATATGAACCTTGAGCAATAAAATGAGGCCATCTGGACTTGATTAGCTCAAAGTAAACTAATATCAGAATAATCTTTAATGTACCTTTTGATCCCAGCCCCCAATCACCCAGGTTTCTTCCTCCACTCTTAGAGAAATAGCTGTTAGCATTTAGTCAATCTAAGCAGCATTCAAAAGAGTTTCTTCCTCTGGAAGCTCTATATGATTTTGGCTAAAGCACTTCTTTTAATATTGTGACCTGAAGAAAAAGAATACTTGATTAAGTGCTTATTATTATTAATTTTATTCACAACTGAAACTGGTATATGTCAGGGAAAAGATATTCTAAAGCAGAAGCAGGACCACAAGGAGTTAATGCATCAACCTCTCATTTTGTTAGACTTGTGAGAAATTCTGGAACATGTTAAAATCTGACATGAACTTGCTGAACTTCACCTCTTGTTTTAAACCTCTGTCCTTAGCACAATGGATTCAAGATATCCTTGCTAATAGCTAACTTCAAAAAGGAACCCTGGGTGATTTAAGGTCTCTCTGGAATGAAGTATAACTGACAAGGGAATCAACATGAATCAGGCCGAAACACAAACAATTCATTGCCAAGCAAAAGCCATGAAAACTGAGGGCATCCCCTATAATTATTAGTCATCTGGGAGACTTGAGGATAAAACTTTATGGGGCTCAAAGGTCAACATTAAATTGATCATCAGCTTTCACCACCATGTCATTCACAAGTTGGGATCAAATTAATTTTGCTTATTTAACTTCTAATGCTGAGAGTTTTTCACATCTCTGTGAATGAAAGATTGTGAAAAGGAATGGCATATTTTTACTTTAGTGTTGGATGAACTCATTAGACTACTAGAGACTATTCATTTCTGCAGTCTCCAATTTGATGTTCTGAACCTATTCCATGGCAAAACATAACCATCCCGTGTATTTTTAAAGAAAAATTTTCTCTTAAAAATGTCTATTATTAGTTTCCAAATATCAAAAAACATTTTTAGATGCTAATAAATAAGCAATAAAAAAATGCTGAAGTGTGAATACAAGTAGATAGCAAGAAGACAGTAAAACCATTATTGTCTTTTGATTTGCAATTGACAAAACTAATTTTAGAAAGTAAATTTATTGTTTGTCAATAACCATCAAAACATTTTTTTTAACCTTCGTTTCAGTAATCATATATTTTAGAATTTATCTTAGGTAAATAATCTTAAATACATGAAATTACACATTATATACTATTTATAATTATAAAGTTTAGAAATACTTGATATATCTTATAATAAAGGAAATAGGCAAATCATTTGTACATCTATATGATGAATTATATTGCCACTGTAAAAATAATGAACTATATGCTCTATAGAAACATAATATTCTGTAATGGAACATTGTAACATTTCCATAATAATTATTTTGATCAAACTTACATGGAAAATGATATAAAGAAAAAATATAGAACAGAAACAAAATAAACATATCGATAACACTATATAAGCATAGAATTACACATAAAGACCAAAAAAAATACATTAGTGATCGTGGAATAATTTTTTTTGATATGTTTGTATGAATCTTAATGTGATAAAGTATTTTCATGCCCAACATTCGTTGTATCTACATACATTATTTTTCTTTGTGTTGTGTACATATACATTATTAAATGCAAAAGAACACACCTTCAAGTCAAGGAAATATTTAGTATAATCAAATATAACCCGGAGATCCTCAATAAATGTTAGTTGGCAACAATAATAGAGATTATAAATCATTACACATCTAAGTTTTCTAAGAAACAAAATATTGCCCTAAGCCTTGGTATCTTACTTTGTGCAAAAACAAAGTCCTTTGAAAATAAGAAACAGATAATCACAGCAGTTCTATAAAACCAGAACCCAACTAACAGAAAGCCTTAATTAAGTGAGATTTGGGCAGGGCTGTAATTCAAATTTAATGCAATGTACAAGGTGATAAGGAAACAAGTGTGATCAATGTTTCAATCCAGAAAGAACCTGGAGGCTGTGCTTATGGATTAGTGGGAATTCCTAAACTCTTACTCCCACAACCAAAAATCCACATAATTTTGACCCATAGTCAAGACAAAGGCCAAATATTTGCAAGAACCTAGATATACCTTACTTTATATAGTAATCTCACAACTCTGTGAAACACAGAGTTTGTAAAAATTTTCCACATGAGAAGAATAAAAGCATGAAATTAAATTTTCAATTAGTTTATTCAAGAGATATTGTTGCAAACCACTATGTTCTTAATTCATAATGCAGTGGTTAAGATTTTGGTGTCTAGTGTCATAGTACCAGGTTCATATCTTGCCATCCCCACTTGCTGGTTACGCAGTTGTGAGCAAGTCATTTAAACTTTCCAAGCCTCAGTTTCCATGTAGATAAAATAGAGATTATAGTAATTATCTCACAGTGGTTTTCCTAGAAATAAATTAGGACACTGCTTATGACATATTAAGCGTGTAATTTGTTGGTTGTTTTGATTGTGCTAGACATAGGAGATTTAAAAGTGAGAAAAACAGAAAACCCATTTCTGTATCCAGAGGAAAAAAAATATTTTAACATGATATAAAGATATCACAGAGCTAACAATCCAAAGATAAATTATGGTTTATGAATAATTACTATATCTAAAGAAATAAAATCTGAAAAGTTGAGGCCAGTATTGGAGACTGATTTTATCCTAGGGGCATCTGACATTTCCTGAAGAGAGGACTGAGAGGCTGAGAAACTACACAAGATCGCTTTTGACAAACTTGTGGTGTTAGTTGTACAAAGATTAGAATCAAGGAAACTGGATTTGGAGGCTCTGGTAAACTTTCCATGAACTGGATTAGGATTCCAAAGAATTACACTCTAGGAGTTAGGACTCTAAAAGATTATACTCTGAGAGTAAGAGTAAACCAAAAATGTGTAAAATTGCAAGGACTGAAGATTAGCTTTGATTTTTTTTTCTAAAAATGAAACTACTAATATTTCTCAGACATTAAAATGATTTTCTTCATCAGATGAAAAACATAATAACCAAGAGGAGAAGAAAAAAAAGATCAAGTAACAAAATGGGAGAAGGGAATAACTTATACACAATAGAAAAAAACTTTATAACATACCGTTATTAAGTGTAAGGAGATAGGAGAATACATATTAGGATATTAGATAATACACACAAGGGCTATTGTGTATATTAGACTTTTTGTCTCTGAATCATTTATGTCTTTTAACCACTCTTCCATGTTTTCCATGTTTATTTCTTCATGATTCATTGTGGATATTTTTATGACCTTTCTTCTAGATCATTAGGTTTATGTTTGGCTGTGCCATAAATAATTTTACAATAAGCCATCCATTTATTTATTTTATTTGCTCTACATTTCAGTTCTAATAATTATTACTTTTTATAGAGTCCAGTTCTTGGCTGAATTTATTTTCTTTTATTTCCTTATACCTTATAAATTTATTTATTTCATGTTTTTTTCTATTGTGTGTAATTTAACCCCTTACCCTTTTTTGATACTTGATCTTTTCTTCTTCTCCTCTTGGTTATTATGTTTTTATCTGATAAAATCATTTTAAAGTCTGAGAAATATTAGTATTTCATTTTTAAAAAAAAGTCATCATGACCTTCCGTCATTGTAATTCTACCTACATCTGGTTTACTCTTACTCTAAAAATATAATCTGAGATCCTAACTCTTAGGGTGTAATTCTTTGGAAAATCTTAGTCCAATTCAGGGGAAGTTTGTCAGGGCCTCCAGATCCAGCACCCTGGATTCTATCTTTGTACAACAAACCCCACAATGCTGTCAAAAGCAATGTGTAGTTTCCCAGCCTTTCAGTTATCTCTTCTGGAAATGACAGATTCCATCTGACAAATATATAATTGCCCTTGTGGATACTGACTATCTTATATACTAATATGCATATCAATACAAAATTGATGCTTTGATTATTATGTGGGGTATGAGATTGGAGGATAATGTGATGAGTCCAGGGAGAGGTAATTTAGGACTTCAAAGGGTTATCTTTGGTATATAAAATGTGCTCTTAGATGAACTTTTTATAAGTCAGTTAATCCATTTATGTCTCTAAATATGCTATTAGTAATTTCTAATGGAGGAGCAGATGTATATTTTTACTTATGGATTTCTGTATTATAAGCTTGATAAAATATCCACAAAATTTGTTTCATTTGTTAATACAATAGATCTTATTTTACAATAAGCATCTTATTTTTTGTAACTATGTAATAACATCAGTAGTAGATTCAGGAGTTCCTGGAAAATTAGTTATAAAAGGCAAGAGATTTTTAGCATTATAGTCACACTCTCTGGGGTCCATGTTAGGTTCTCCATATTTATCTAATAGATAATTGTGCAAAAAAATCAATGTATTGGGTTAGCCAAAAAGTTCGCGTGGGTTTTTCCATAAGCTGTTAAGGAAAAACCCAAGCGAACTTTCTGACCAACCCATAATTACTGACATATTGGTTATTAGCACAAAATATAGTGCTATCCAATTTCATTTGATGTGAACTCATATGTCTATCGATATAATTTAAGATTTATTTATCTCATTCCAAATGGATAGGCAAATAAATATCACCTTGTAGTTCCCTTCTTAATTTTTACTCTTTGATTTTCTTTACGCCTCACTCACATAATGCCTCTACTTAGGCAACTGAAAAGAGTTTCTATTTCAAAGCTGGGCCATAGTTATTTCTTCTTCTAACATGATTTTTTTTTAATTCCATTTCCATTCTCGCTGCCTAAACCACCCTTTCTTACTCTTTTCTTCCATTCAAATATTGTTGTTTCTTTTGCAACTCAGTTGTTTCATTTTTCTGTAGCCATATTTTATTGATTGTTGTCTTTGGTAACATTGTTTTACATAGCTCCTCCCTAACGCACATACTCGATTTGTACAACACAATTTGACTTTCATCATTTACTATATACTAGTTACATAGTAAGCTTATGATACCATATATGTAAACCATTCCATCCAGACAGTGAAAATATAAGTGGGACATACAGATCAATGGAACAGGATAGAAATCCCAGAGATAAACCCACATAATTATGGTCAACTAATCTATGACAAAGGAGGCAAGAATATACAATGGAGAAGAGACAGTCTCTTCAATAAATGGTGCTGGGGGTCTTCCCTGGTGGCACAGTGGTTGAGAGTCCACCTGCCGATGCAGGGGACACAGGTTCGTGCTCTGGTCTGGGAGGATCCCACATGCCACGGAGTGGCTGGGCCCATGAACCATGGCTGCTGGGCCTGCGCGTCCGGAGCCTGTGCTCCACAACGGGAGAGGCCACAACAGTGAGAGGCCAGCGTACCGCAAAATAAATAATTAAATAAATAAATAAATGGTGCTGGGAAACCTGGACAGCTACATGTAAAAGAAAGAAATTAGAACACTCCCTAACACCATACATAAAAAATAAACTCAGGGCTTCCCTGGTGGCACAGTGGTTGAGAGTCCGCCTGCCGATGCAGGGGACGCGGGTTCGTGCCCTGGTCCGCGAAGATCCTACATGCCGCGGAACGGCTGGGCCCGTGAGCCATGGTCGCTGGGCCTGCGCGTCCGGAGCCTGTGCTCCGCAACGGGAGAGGCCGCAGCAGTGAGAGGCCCGCGTACTGCAAAAAAAAATAAATAAAAAAAATAAATAAATAAACTAAAAATGGATTAAATGTAAGACCAGACACTATAAGGCTCTTTGACATAAATCACAGCAAGATCTTTTTTGACCCACCTTCTAGAGTAATGGAAATAAAAACAAAAATAAACAAATGGGACCTAAGGAAACTTAAAAGCTTCTTCACAACAAAGGAAACCATAAACAAGATGAAAATACAACCCTCAGAATGGGAGAAAATAATTGCAAATGAATCAACGGACAAAGGATGAATCTCTAAAATATACAAACAGCTCTTGCAGCTCAATATCAATAAAACAAACAACCCAATCCAAAAATGGGCAGAAGACCTAAATATTCATTTCTCCAAAGAAGATAATACAGATTACCAACAAACACATGAAATGATGCTCAATATCACTAATCATTAGAGAAATGCAAATCAAAACTAGAATGAGATATCACCTCATGCTGGTCAGAATGGTCATCATCAAAAAATCTACAAACAACAAATGCTGGAGAGGGTGTGGAGAAAAGGGAACCCTCTTACACTGTTGGTGGGAATATAAATTGATACAGCCACTATGTAGAACAGTACGGAGGTTCCTTAAAAAACTAAAAATAGATCTACCATACAACCCAGCAATCCTACTCCTGGGCATATACCCTGAGAAAACCATAATTCAAAAACAGTCATGTACCACAATTTTCATTGCAGCACTATTTACAAGAGCCAGGACATGGAAGCAACTTAAGTGTCCATTTACAGATGAATGGATAAAGAAGATGTGGCACATATATACAATGGAATATTACTCAGCCATAAAACGAAATGAAATTGAGTTATTTGTGGTGAGGTGGATGGACCTAGAGACTGTCATACAGAGTGAAGTAAGTCAGAAAGAGCAAAACAAATACTGTATGCTAACACATATATATAGAATCTAAAAAAAAAATAAAAAAGGGTTCTGAAGAACCTAGGGGCAGGACAGGAATAAAGATGCAGACATAGAGAATGGACTTGAGGACACAAGGAGAGTGAAGGTAAGCTGGGACGAAGTGAGAGAGTGACATGGACATATATACACTACCAAACGTAAAATAGATAGCTAGTGGGAAGCAGCCGCATAGCACAGGGAGATCAGCTCCGTCCTTTGTGACCACCTAGAGGAGTGGAATAGGGAGTGTGGGAGGGAGATGCAAGAGAGAGGAGATATGGGGATATATGTATATGTATAGCTGTTTCACTTTGTCATACAGCAGAAACTAACACATCATTGTAAAACCATTATACTCCAATAAAGATGTTAAAAAAAAAAAAGATGAAAGAGAAAATGACATTTAAAACTTAAAGTTTTTTTTTGTCAGAGTCTGGTTTTCACTCTTTTTTTTTTTTTTTTAAATTATGGAGGAAAACTGGACATGTCATTGCACTATGGTCCTGAAGAGTATGTAATGGGAAATGCCTATGACATTAACTCAAACATTTAAACTAATAGGCTAAAAGAGGGAAGACATTTGTTGAGAGAGAAATAAATCCCTCAGTCATAAAGTTATATGATCCCAATTAAAATGCACTCCCAGGTTGCAAAGCAGCTGCCAAACTGCTGAGCGTTTTCAAAACATAATTCTGGAGAGGGTCTAGGTGTCACAGGGGCTTTTAGCATTCATCCTCAGAATATTTCATCCACAAATATAACTCCATGCGAAAGGAAAGAGAGTCTGCCAAGCACAGAATTTCATTTAGCACCCTGGTAGTTCACTTAATTAGAATAAACCCTGACTTCCTTAGGAGTCTTCTATAAGCCTAAACCTCATCACCAGAAACTGACTTTTTAATTAAGTGGTTCTTAAGAGCCTTTGGGCATGTAATAGGACAGACTGTAAATATAGCCATTAACACACACACACACACACACACACACACACACACACTAACAAACACATGCTTTTGGAGAATCTAGCAATGGATACTAATGCTATTCAGGTTACTTTCTCCTGGTATAAATTTAGGAAAGACAAATATTAACTTCTACAATACTCAATTTTCTATCTACAAAATAAGAATAAACTAGTTTCTGTTTCACAGCTACTGTTTTGTTTTCAAGATTAAATAAGGTGCTTACAACGTGCATAATACAGTGCTTGGTGTGATTAATTTAAGCAAACAATATTTAAGCTAGTAGTAGTGAAAAGAATGATAAGTGGAAGTCAAAAGTCCTGAATTAGAGCTCTTTCACTGTCATTAGCTAGATGTTTGATCTTAGAAAAATCATTATAATTGTTGTCCTCAGTTTCCCTATAACACCAGAATACATTCAGGATCTAAGAGTCCTTAATTTTATTACAATTTAGCTAGAATTAGATCTATTAAGAATTCTCAGGAGCTAATATAACTAAAGTTAAGTTATATAAGCCTTCCCATTAGGCTGTCCTTTTAAATTCACATTTCAGAGAGCTTGTACGTAGTAAGAACGTTTTATTAATTTACTTGGGAAAAGATGTCGAGAATAAGTAAATTAGGGCTTCCCTGGTGGCGAAGTGGTTGAGAGTCCGCCTGCCAATGCGGGGGACGCGGGTTCGTGCCCCAGTCCGGGAAGATCCCACATGCCGCGGAGCGGCTGGGCCCATGAGCCATGGCCGCTGAGCCTGCGAGTCCGGAGCCTGTGCTCCACAACGGGAGAGGCCACAGCAGTGAGAGGTTCGCGTACCACAAAAAAAAGAAAAGAATAATTAAATTATAATATATTACTCTCAAGAGTAGACTTACTCAGTCCTTGTTTTCAGGCAATATGACTAATTAGAACCATAAATAATCATCCTAATAAAACAATCTAAATCATGAAAAAATGGAAGGGAGGTAGAAGACACCATTTGAACTGTACCAATGACCAAGGAAGACAATAAGGGATTTGTAGAGGACAACTCTAATGTGAAGACATGAACCCTGGGCTCTTAGCACCAAAGCAAAACTGCCACAAAAGTTTTTAATGAAAACTGGAAAACTTGAACTTTTTCTTACCTGTTTGCACTAGGTAAGGGGACAGGATATTAAGTCTAGGGTAGCTTCAGGTAATAAGTTCAATGAGCAATACACATATTGCACAGTTCCAAATTTTGTGAAAGTAAACCTTAAATAGGGCTTCCCTGGTGGTGAAGTGGTTAAGAATCGCCTGCCAATGCAGGGGACATGGGCTCGAGCCCTGGTCCGGGAAGATTCTAGAGCCCGTGCTCCACAGCAAGAGAAGCCACTGCAATGAGAAGCCCGCGCACTGCAATGAAGAGTAACCCCCGCTCACCACAACTAGAGAAAGCCCGCGTGCAGCAAACGAAGACCCAACGCAGCCAAAAATAAATAAATTAATTAAATACATTAAAAAAAAACAAAACACCTAAATAAATCCTCAGGGAAAGGGAAACAACAAAGAAACAAAGCTTTGGAAAGACAAGATAAAATTAGTCTTGCAAATTGGTAGCCGGAAGCTGACATTTATACACTTATGGGTCAAAAGATAAAACAAAGAGGAATTTGCTTATTATAATTGAATGATAGCAAAAAAACTGTGCATCAAAAATTGTGAACTGGGCTTCCCTGGTGGCGCAGTGGTTGAGAGTCCACCTGGCAATGCAGGGGACACGGGTTTGTGCCCCGGTCCAGGAAGATCCCACATGACGCGGAGCAGCTGGGCCTGTGAGCCATGGCCGCTGAGCCTGCGCGTCCGGAGCCTGTGCTCCGCAACGGGAGAGGCCACGACAGTGAGAGGCCCGCGTACCGCAAAAAAAAAATTGTGAACTGCAATGTATTTCATGTGTACTTACTCAATTTACATTTTAACCATGAAAACACAAGGTATTAAAAAATAGAAGTTGAAAGGTTTTATTCCTCATGAATGTGTTACTAAAGCACTGAAGTCTAAGTTTAGCAGGTTCCCAGGGGGTCTAAAATTTCCCTAATCCATCCATAAATAGGACAGTTTCTCAGTTGAAAAGCTAGGGTAACTTCAGATTCAACTATACATTTATTTGAGGTTTATCATTTTTAGGAAAAGGAAATGGTCAATATGTATGTATGACTTAGGAAAACATGAAAAGTGAAAACAGAATTCCTGACCAAGCAGTGTTTCATTTGGGAGGAACAAATTGTAGAGATTGCAAATGACATCATCAGTCATTGAATCTGATGAAACCTGCTAAGATAACATATTTCACCCCAGTGTAAACACTGATGGATCCTCCCAGGGATGCCTTACATTGTAAGTCTGGGATTTGGTTTATAGGTCTGACAAGTGTGACCTTTAGAATAATGTATTTGCTATAAAGGAGGAAAGAAAACTCTTTATAACTAAAATACATTGGCTACAAAATCACTTTCCAGCAAGTAGTCTGATTACAATCAAAATAACACACCAAAATGAAACAGTTTACCTGTGATCAATTTAATGTGGTTGTAAAATGCTAATTATGAGAGAAAGCACACTCAAGGTTTGTGATACCATCCATAAAACTTACAGAGAATCTAACATTCAGTGATGTGTAGCACATATGGGTAAGCAGATGGCTGAAGTATTATTTTTAAAAATAGGACTTTGCTGACAAAATACAGAATTGGAATGGTGTGATTGAAAAGCTAAGAGGATGTTATTTATGAGGCAGTAAGCTCATGCTCAGTAGCTGGATTCTTGCTAAATGGCAGATAAAAAGGATTTTGGAGAAAAATGATTGTGTGCAGCTACAGAAATGAGTGAGAAATTCTTCTGACAATACACCTATCTGAAATTTTCATCCCAGCTCATCACCCTTCACTTCTTTGGCTTTGGGGGAGTTATAAGAGGAGGAGGCCTATTTTATCACATCAGGCTTGCTTCATGCAAAATTTTAACTTACCTCTTTTCTTTCTGATACAGTTCTAGGGGGGGAAATGTTATGAGATAACTCTGAATGTGAACAGATACAAAGTAGATATAAAGTATTTTTTAGAAATCTACATACAAAATGGAATATATAACAAAGATTAAATTGGACACTTAAAATAACCTGGTTAAAGGGTTCAAGCTCTCAGTTATAAGATGAGTAAGTTCTGGGGATCTAAAGTACAGCACAGTGACTATAATTAATAATACTGTAATTGTATATGTGAAATGTGCTAAGAGAGTACATCTTAAGTGTTCTCAACACACACACACATACATACACACATATTCACAAGGTAACTATAAAGTGATGAACGTGTTAATTAGCTTGATTAATGTAATTATTTCACAATATGTACATATATAAAATTGTCACATTGCACACATTAAATATATACAATTGTTATTTGTCAATGATGCCTCAGTAAAGCTGGAAAAAATAACTTGCTGATGTTAATGTCTCTTCTTTGAACTACATTTGAAATGACTCATTTATATACCCGTTACTCATTATGTTCAACCAAGATTTTCTGGGAACCTATATGGCTTCTTGAATTGCTATTAGCTTGCTGAAATCAAGGATTATCTCTTGTACGTATTTCATTCTCCTAACCAAACATTAGGCTTGACCTGTAGTAAATGGTCAGTAAAATTTTACCAAATAAATTAATGAAGCCCTATATAATTAATTAATGAATTTTAAACCATCACATTTAAAATTGCAGCATTTTTTGAATTAAAAGTTTAACTTTTCCTTAATGACCATATTTAAGAAAAGAGGTTTTAATAATTCTATAAGAATTTGTTTAAATCTCAAATTACCTGTCTATAAGTGAACTAGACCTGTATTAGAACATAACTATGAGGTATAAATTATGTTTTTAAGATATCTAAAAACCAAGTACAGACTTCACTTGGTAACCTTTTAAAATATTTTTGTAACTAACCTTTCCTCATCTTTTACTTAAAAAATTCTTGAAGAAAATCAACTAAATTACATACCCAGAGTTTTTCTTTTGTTATGTATCATATATATATAACTATATATATATATATATAGTTATATATATATAGTTATATATAAAATATATCTTCAAATATGTATTTCCATGGTGGAAGCTTAACTAATAGAAAAATATGTAAATGGCATGTAATATGTAAAATATTTGGGGGAGGAACCAACATTTTATTAAGCTCTCCCTACCTCTCAGAAATCTACTCCCTCAGATTTTTTTTCTTTGCTGTGGGCATCACAGACACAGGTGTGTGACCAGCACTTGCCCCCTGATCCCCCAGCTGACAGCCGTATGACAGACACAAGGGAGGAATGTTTCTTTTAAGGGACAGGGTTCCCAGGGTGGGACTGAAGCCACGATGAAAGCAGCCCAAGCCAGACCTTGGTAGTTAACATGCCAGGACCTCAGAGGAATAATGCATTCAATTCTCTTACCAAACAAACCAAGAGAAACAAAAACAAAACAAAAACTAGTATGAAACCTCAATAATGCCTTAGCACTCAGAGTTTAAATATAGAAAAAAGGAATCATCAGAAAACAATTTAAAAGACAACAAAACCAACAGGGACACTTCCAGGGATGGGGTCGATGTGGGGGAGGCCAGCAGCGCCCCCACCCTGACCTGCAGGAAGTGGAGCCCCCAGATGAGCAGCAACACCAAAATCAGCACCGCGGACAGCACCAGCGAGGGGTCCTGGTGGAGGGTACTTCTGAGCTCGCTGGAGACAGACCTGCTTCTGGTACGGGAGAGCACCATCTACCCCGGAACGACACTCAGGGTGTGAGCTGTGAGGGCAAGGTGGAGCAAACCGCATCCTGTGCCACACCAGCCACCTTAGCAGCAGAGACAAGGAGGTGTACTCCGAGAACCTCAGGCGAAGGTGGACTCTATTTGCCTCATCAAGCCAAAGGTCATGGAGTGACAAGGTGCCTGCTCAGGGTGAATTCTTCCACTGGGCACTGAACACAAAGGAACTGAAGCTGCTGCAGACCCTTGTGAAGCGGGGAGTTGTCAGACTTGATGGTGGAAGATTACCGAAGGAAGAATTACCGCTGTCAAGTGCATTAAGAATGACACCACTTCCCAGGCCTTCTGAGAGGGACGTCTATCAGGGTCTGGAGTTCACGTGCCACTGCTGCCCACCCATCTGCTTTGTGAAATGGAATCGTAATAAACTGCTCTATGAAAGGGAAAATATGTATAAACATATAATATTAGGATAAACACTGGCATGCATCAATTAGCATGCAAAATATTATTTGTTAACATTATTAGAGTAATCAAATAGGTAAAACTTAATCAGAATTGTGTTATCTTGGAGATTTTTGATATCTATTAGGCAAGCCAAGCATATATATTCACAAGGACCTGTTTTAGGACACATTCTTCTTGACAGTAGAGGCATCGGTAACTACATCAGCCTGCAGAAGGGTGGTGAAAGTCTTTGCTGTAGGCTGGGTAGCCTGAAAAACAACCCTGAATACAGCATTGGTGTTGACATGGAGGACTCTGAAATCAAAAAAACTGGGTTTGAGTCCTATTTCAGTCTCTGACTAGATTGGTACTTCAGGTATTAGCTTAATGTATCTAAATCCCAGTTTCCTAACATACAAAAAAAGGTGATCAATATTATCTACCTCTAACACTCTTCTTAGGACTATTTGAAAAAAATAGGTTATCTTCTTAAACTAGTGCCTAGTACAAACTGGCTTTTCCATGATTGCAGTTATTAAGTCATTGACACAGTTGTGTTTTAAAAAGCTGCTCTAGGAAGCCAACATTTAGAAAACTAAGGATACTGTACCATGAATATAGCAGAGAACTTTAAATGCACATCATGATTGAAGATAAATGGTTAAGTGTGTATATTTGCACATGTGTGATGCACATATGCAGATGTTGTGTATATACTATCTCAGCACTATAGATTTGGGCATGTTATCAAGATAAATATTTTTGGATGATAGGAGCAGCCCCCAACTAGAAAGACAGAAGCAACTGCTCAAATGAGGACAGATTCAACTGTGTAGGTGTTACAGACAGCGAAATTTCCACATAACTCTCCAGAAGGCCAGAATTTACTGGAACAGCAGATGGAGAGATTTTAATCTTGAAGTCTAACTCGAATAAATTAAATAAAGAATATGCAAAAGCAAAATAACAGCAATAATTTCTAACCACTTTTCTCTTTTAGACAATCCACTCTTATCTGTGTCTTTAAACTTCAGTTGTCTTCTTTGCAGATTGTTCAAAAATCTGTTTTTAGTCATGAATTCTAAAATTGTATTTCAATTTTCCTACTCTACATTTCAAACTTTGCTTTTTGCTGATACCTCCAAGTTTTTATCTTTCCCCTGAATCCTTTTTTGCCTAACTCTGTTCCCTTTGCCTAAGAGGCGTATCACAGTTCTCCTAATAATTCATGGAAGGAATTTCAGACTGCATGGGGAAATACATAGCAATGGACGAGGAGCTGACAGGTAGGGAAGTTATGACTTGGATAATGTGCACTTTGATGTCAACATATATTTAATTTGGTTATAACTGTAAATATTATATGTAAGATTAACTCTGAGGTTTCCCTGGTGGCACAGTGGTTGAGAGTCTGATTGCTGATGCAAGGGACACGGGTTCGTGCCCCAGTCAGTGAAGATCCCACATGCTACGGAGCAGCTGGGCCTGTGAGCCATGGCTGCTGAGCCTGCGCGTCCGGAGCCTGTGCTCTGCAGCGGGAGAGGCCACAGCAGTGAGAGGCCCGCGTATCGCAAAAAAAAAAAAAAAAAAAAAAAAAAAAGATTAACTTTACCCATTACTCTGTTCCTATGGTGTAAAGAAGTAATTTGGTAGGACTGATTTCCAAATCTTGCACACTCCACTGAAAAGTCCTTAGAATATCTTGCCTGATAAGAGTGTTTTTGTTTACCTGAGGACTTGGGTCTTGACACATTGTTTATACTAACAATTCAGTTTATGATGGGGGCCTTGGGCTGGAGTGGTGTCTGTTTTAACCTTGGAAGAGCTGGAAACTTAGTAACTAAGATCAGTCACATGTATAGTAGATGCCATACCTATGTTACTGACCCCAATAAAAACCCTGAACACAAAGGCTAAGGTAGCTTCCCTGGTTGGCAATACTTTATGAGTGTCATCAAACCACATTGCTGGGGGAATTGGGAAGTGTCTGTATGACCCCACCAGGAAAGAAAAACTGGAAGCTAATGTCTGGTCTCTCCTGAACTCTGCTCTATGCAACTTTTAACTTTGCTGATTTTAATGTCTCCTTTTTCTGCTGTAATAAACTGGCTATTAATCTGGCTATTCACAGGGATATGAATTGATGCAACCATCATGAAAAGCTGTTGAATAATTCATATGGTAAATTTTTAAAATATGTTTCCCTTTGGCCGATTATTTCAACCTCTAAGAATTTTTACAAGAAAATAATTGTATGTGTGTTCAAAAATTTAGTGATAAGGGTGGCCATCACAGCATTTTTTTGTTAACAAAAGAAGTTGGAAAAAATCTAAATGTTCAATAAAGGGTTAAGTAAATAAAAAGGAACCCCATTCAGGGTAAAAATTGTGTTATAGAACTACAGTTTTTAACAAACAGAAAACTCAGAATAGATTGTTGAGTGATGTAAAAGAGTTTATTAAACTTTATATCATTTTTTAAGGAAAATGGTAATTTACATACATATATATGTATTTTTGATGATTTTTAAAAAAATTTGCTATATGTATCATACAATTAAAAATCCAAGAAATATTTCTAAAGAAAGGACCTAGGAAATCTAGGATTCCTAAAAATATTCATCTTTCTAGTCTTTTAAAAATTATTTTATACATGTAACAGAAAAATAATACCTATTAAGGAAAACATTGATAAAATGGACTCAGTAATAAGAATGAGCAGCTATGATCTATTAACAAAAATGAACTATCCATAGAAGGCCTATTCCTCTGTAATTTTTTACAATTATTATTTAATTTATTGAAATAAGAAAAACACAAACAAAACACCCATTTCTGCCACCCCCATCTCTGGTAACCACCAATCTATTCTCTGTATCTATGAACTTGTTTTTCTTGTTTTTGTTTGTAAATATATATATGCATATATAATATATACATTATATTTTAGATTCCACATATAAGAGAGATCATACTTATTTGTCTTTCTCTGTCTGACTTATTTCACTTAGAATTATGCCCTTGAGGTCCATCTATGTCATGGCAAATGGCAGGATTTCATTCTTTTTTAGTGACTGAATGGCATTCTATTGTACATATATACACCAAATTTTCTTATCCATTCATCCATTGATTGACATTTAGGTTGTTTCCATATCTTGGCTACTATAAATAATGCTGCAATGAAGACAGAGGTGCATATATCTTTTTGAATTAATTTTTTTTGATAAATACCCAGAGACAGACTTGCTGGATAATATGCTGGTTCATTTTTTTAAATTTTTTAACGGCCCTCTATACTGTTTCCCATAGTGGCTGCACCAATTTACACTCTCAACAACAGTGAATAAGGATTCTCTTTACTCCACATACTTACTATCTGTAGTTTTTTTGAAAATAGCAATTCTGACAACTGTGAGGTGATATGTCATTGTGGATTTGGCTTGTATTTCCCTGATGATTAATGATATAGCACATCTTTTTATGTACCTATTGCCCGTCTGTATGTTTTGCTTGGAAAAATGTCTATTTATCTCTTCTGCCCATTTTTAAATCAAATTGTTTTTTTTTTGCTATTGAGTCATATGAGGTCTTTATATATTTTGGATGTTAGTCCCTTTTCAAATATATAATTTGCAAATATTTTCTCCCATTCAGTAGGCTGCTTTATTATTCCTTTGATGGTTTCCTTTGTGTGTAGAAGCTTTTTAGTTTGACAAACTTTTTGTTTGCTTACTTTTTTATAATACCTGTAGATATACAAATTTCTGTGTTCTTTGAGTCCTTTTAGCAAATATTTGATCCTATGGATAGTCTTGGGGACATGCAAACACAATCTTTAATAAGTATATTTGTAAAAATATAAAACTAACCTTATGAAGTTTTAGAGGATACTCAATTCTTCATGGCCAAAACTTAGACCTGAATTTATTTTATTTTTGCATCAAACAATATAAGAATTTAAACAGTCCTCATTCTTATTTCCTTTTTTAAAAAAATCTTTTAACATCTTTATTGGAGTATAATTGCTTTACAATGGTGGATTAGTTTCTGCTTTATAAAAAAGTGAATCAGTTATACATATACATATGTTCCCATATCTCTTCCCTCTTGCGTCTCCCTCCTTCCCACCCTCCCTATCCCACCACTCTAGGTGGTCACAAAGCACCGAGCTGATCTCCCTGTGCTATGTGGCTGCTTCCCACCAGCTATCTATTTTACTTTTGGTAGTGTATATATGTCCATGCCACTCTCTCACTTTCTCCCAGCTTACCCTTGCCCCTCCCCGTATCCTCAAGTCCATTCTCTAGTAGGTCTCTGTCTTTAATCCCATCTTGCCCCTAGGTTCTTCATGACCATTGTTTTTCTTTTAGATTCCATACATATGTGTTAGCATACGGTATTTGTTTTTCTCTTTCTGACTTACTTCACTCTGTATGACAGACTCTAGGGCCATCCACCTCACTACAGATAACTCAATTTCATTTATTTTTATGGCTGAGTAATACTACACTGTATATATGTGCCACATCTTCTTTACCCATTCATCTGCTGATGCACACTTAGGTTGCTACCATGTCCTGGCTATTATAAATAGAACTGCAATGAACATTGTGGTATATGACTCTTTTTGAATTATGGTTTTCTCAGGGTATATGTCCAGGAGTGGGATTACGGGGTCATATGGTAGTTCTATTTTTAGTTTTTTAAGGAACCTCCATACTGTTCTCCATAGTGGCTGTATCAATTTACATTCCCACCAAGTGTGCAAGAGGGTTCCCTTTTCTCCACACTCTCTCCAGTATTTGTTGTTTGTACATTTTCTGATGATGTCCAGTCTAAGTGGTATGAAGTGATACCTCATTGTAGTTTTGATTTGCATTTCTCTAATTATTAGTGATGTTGAGCAGCTTTCCATGTGCCTCTTGGCCATCTGTATGTCTTCTTCCAGGAAATGTCTCATTAAGTCTTCTGCCCATTTTTGGATTGGGTTTGTTTTTTTAATATTGAGTTGCATGAGCTGTTTATATATTTTGGAGATTAATCTGTTGTCCATTGATTCATTTGGAAATATTTTCTCTCATTCTGAGGGTTGCCTTTTCATCTTGTTTATGGTTTCCTTTGCTGTGCAAAAGCTTTTAGTTCCATTAGGTCCCATTTGTTTATTTTTGTTTTTATTTCCATTACTCTAGGAGGTGGATCAAAACAGATCTTGCTGTGATTTATGTCATAGAGTGTTCTGCCTGTTTTCCTCTAAGAGTTTTATAGTGTGCGGTCTTATATTTAGGTCTCGAATCCATTTTGAATTTATTTTTGTGTATGGTGTTAGGGAGTGTTCTAATTTCATTCTTTTACATGTAGCTGTCCAGTTTTCCCAGCACCACTTATTGAAGAGACTGCCTTTTCTCCATTGTATATCTTTGCCTCCTTTGTCATAGAATAGTTGACCATATGTGCATCGGTTCATCTCTGGGCTTTCTATCTTCTTCCATTGATCTATGTTTCTGTTTTTGTGCCAGTACCATATTGTCTTGATTACTGTAGCTTTGTAGTATAGTTTGAAGTCAGGGAGTCTGATTCCTCCAGCTCCGTTTTTTTTCCCTCAAGACTGCTTTGGCTATTTGGGGTCTTTTGTGTCTCCATACAAATTTTAAGATTTTTTTGTTCTAGTTCGGTAAAAAATGTCATTGGTAATTTGATAGGGATTGCATTGAATCTGTAGATTGCTTTGGATAGTATAGTCATTTTCACAATGTTGATTCTTCCAATCCAAGAACATGGTATATCTCTCCATCTGTTGATATCACCTTTAATTTCTTTCATTGGTGTCTTATAGTTTTCAGCATACAGGTCTTTTGTCTCTGTAGGTAAGTTTATTCCTAGGTATTTTATTCTTTTTGTTGCAATGGAAAGTGGAGGTGTTTCCTTAATTTCTCTTTCAGATTTTTCATCATTAGTGTATAGGAATACAAGAGATTTCTGTGCATTAATTTTTTTATCCTGCAAGTTTACCAAATTCATTGATTCGTTCTAGTAGTTTTCTGGTGGCATCTTTAGGATACTCTATGTATAGTATCATATCATCTGCAAACAGTGACTGTTTTACTTCTTCTTTTCCAATTTGTATTCCTTTTATTTCTGTTTCTTCTCTGATTGTCATGGCTAGGACTTCCAAAACTATGTTGAAGAATAGTGGTGATAGGGACATCCTTGTCTTGTTCCTGATCTTAGAGGAAATGCTTTCAGTTTTTCACCATTGAGAATGATGTTTGTGGTGAGTTTTTTGTATATGGCCTTTATTACGTTGAGGTAGGTTTCCTCTGTGCCCACTTTCTGGAGAGTTTTTATCATAAACGAGTATTGAATTTTGTTGAAAGCTTTTTCTGCATCTATTGAAATGATCATATGTTTTTTCTTCTTCAGTTTGCTCATATGGTGTTTCATATTGATTGATTTGCATATATTGAAGAATCCTTGCATCTCTGGGATAAATCCCACTTGATCATGATGTATGATCCTTTTAATGTATTATTGGTTTCTGTTTGCTAGTATTTTGTTGAGGATTTTTGCATCTATATTCATCAGTGATATTGGTCTGTAATTTTCTTTCTTTGTAGTATCTTTGTCTGGTAACAGGGTGATGTTGGCCTCATAGAATGAGTTTGAGAGTGTTCCTTCCTCTGCAATTTTTTGAAAAAGTTTGCGAAGGATGGGTGTTATCTCTTCTCTAAATGTTTGATAGAATTCACCTGTGAAGCCATCTGGTCCTTGACTTTTGTTTGTTGGAAGATTTTTAATCACAGTTTCAATTTCATTACTTGTGATTGGTATGTTCATATTTTATATTTCTTCCTGGTTCAGTCTTGGAAGGTTATGCCTTTCTAAGAATTTGTCCTTTTCTTCCAGGTTATCCATTTTATTGGCATAGAGTTGCTTGTCGTAGTCTCTTAGGATGCTTTGTATTTCTGCGGTGTCTGTTGTAACTTCTCTTTTTTCATTTCTAATTTTATTGATTTGAGTCCTCTCCCTCTTTTCCTTGATGAGTCTGGCTAATGGTTTATCAATTCTGTTTATCTTCTCAAAGAACCACCCTTTACTTTTATTGATCTTTGGTATTGTTTCCTTTGATTCTCTTTCATTTATTTCTGCTCTGATCTTTATGATTTCTTTCCTTCTGCTAACTTTGGGGACACTTTAAATAAAAACAAATGCAATGCTCTAGTTTGAGATGCTCTAGTCAGTCCCTATATCTTTTAGACATGATTTTGTGAGGAAGTTCTATTCCTACCTCTCAAGTGTACTTCCGAGAAGCATAATCATAGTTTTATAAAATTTATTTCATTACCAATATCGTAATTGCCTGATTATATATTGTTAATGGGATACCATTTTAACACAAATGCTGGTCCACACCTACTAATATTATTACTAGTGGTGATCTCATATCAGTAAATTATACACCAATTACACAGAAAATGTTTTTAAACACAGGAGTAATTTTTTTAACTAATTCAGTTTTATGGTTCCCGTAAAGTTAAATGGGGAAAGAAAACAAACACATAAATGTCAGAAAAGTAAATTATATTTATGTCATTTTATTTCCACTAAAATAAAATTTATTTTACTAGAAACAGAGGTAGAAACATCATTTTAAAAAATGACTTGAAAACTTTCTAAGTTCTACTTTCTACTTCAGAGATAAACTGTTTTTTTTCACATTTGTCTACATTTCTTTTTGAAGATTCCATATTCTGAAGCAGTCCTATAAAAGAAGCTTTTCTTTGAAAGTGACAACTGTAAACTACTGCTTAACATGGCCTTTTTGGAATAGAAGTGCCTGTTGACTCTGATAGCCCGAGTGGACCTTCTTTTCCCCAGGCTACCCTGCTGTCCATAAAATCATGCACAGTCCTTGCCAAACCATTTTGATGAGATAATATGGCTTCATACAATGCATGACTTATTTTAATCTAAGTAAGTTATTTTTTTATCTTATATATCTTCAGTTTAATATGCTTAACTTTTATTAATCTTATTCAACTTAATGCTCTGAGATACTCTAACTTAGAGGAACTCACTAACATTTGGAACTCTTCATTTGGAATACAAATAACACTAAAAACAAGTAAAAATTGTTTTAATATCATCATTTTTATATTTTTAAATACTAGAATTCATCCCATAGATAACAAAAATTATTAGGAGAATT
This sequence comes from Aethalodelphis obliquidens, assembly GCF_003676395.1. Taxonomy (NCBI): domain Eukaryota; kingdom Metazoa; phylum Chordata; class Mammalia; order Artiodactyla; family Delphinidae; genus Aethalodelphis; species Aethalodelphis obliquidens. The sequence continues at coordinate 9,164,002 of NW_020837965.1, read as the reverse complement.
TAACACAAACAAAATTCGCCGACCCCAGCCAGTCTGTAAAGAAGAGATAAAATGCAATCTACAAAAAAACTGAATCAGAATTTTGCCCAAACTTTCTCTTTAACTTTTTTCTTAGGCATACTGAAAAAAATGGACTAGGTAAAAATATAAATTGAGGCAGGACAGTCAAAATAGATCTTTTTTATGAGAAACATCTGGAAAATTTGCAATCTGTCCTAAAAATCAAACTCTTCTTTCTCATTTAATTCATATGGCTCTCTTCTCCTCTTTAAACTAGTTTAGTAAGCAGGCCTGGTGGCAGGGGAAAGGACCCTCCCCCAAGACCGACTTTGATTATTCACTTCATAATGGCATATGACAGAAGCTTTCCAGACTTGGCTGAGAAAATCCTTGTGAAGTGTCTGCTGGCTGTTATCACATCTCAACCTGCTGGGCACTTGCAAATATGACTTTAAAAGCCAGTTGATCCCCTGCTGCTACTCTCTGGGAGAGAGTGTTCCCAGAGGCTCAAGCTGCTACTAAATGAGGCCTTATGCAGCTAATGCCAAGGAACAAATCTTATTTTGTTTTTAAACTCCAATATTACACCAAAAATTAATGAAAAGGGTATGAAGAGAATAGAGTATTAATGGGTTACTAGAAAAAAATTTGCCATGTTGAGGAGAAAATATTTCAAGAGAGTTTACAGAAAGGAATAATTAGAAAGATGCTTCTATTCAGACTGGTTAGTGCCCTTAACATAGAAGTTCTGTAATATAATACGCTGTACATAAATTGCTTTACAATTTTCCCATTATTTATTACCTGTTTCATCAGACTAAGCTCTTCAGATTCTTGTATGAGCTTGGCATCTAGTTACCATGGAATAAATGTCAGTAGAAAAAAAAAATGAATGAATTACTAATGTTAACTTTATGATTGACTATAGCAGTTTAGCGATATCTTGCTTCTAATCCTTCATATTTTACACTGAAAATTCATTTTGTTTATTTGGGTTTATAGACTATTCTTATGAATTTCTTAAATTCCCTTGGTGTCCTAGAGATTGGTTCCAGGAGCCCCCTGGATACTAAAATCTGAAGATGCTCGAGTCCTCCACATAAAATATGATAGTACAGTGGGCTCTCCATATCTGTGGGTTCTACATTCACAGATAAGGAGGGTCGACTGTACTTTGTGTTTCTTCTTCTCTTAAAACACTAATAGCAGTTGTTAGGGGAGGGAGAATGATTTTGAACCTCTGAGTACGTTTGGCAATCTATGGAAATTTATGCTTACCAAGACTTGGGAGTGGGGGGGAACAGTTATGGCATTTAATGGGTAGAGACCAGGGATACACTAAGTATCTTACCATGAACAAGAAAGTCTCCACAACAAAGAATTATCTGGCTTAAAATGTCAATAGTGTTGAGGTTGAAAAAAACATGTCTTAAAAAATCTGTTCTTCTCCATTAAAGAGTTTTGGGCTGTCTTGGTTTCTTTTTTTTTTTTTTTTTTCCTCTCAGTTGAAGCTGTGATGTCTAGACTCTGGGCCACATGATGAACATTGTTCCTTCACTTTCCTGTCACCCTTGGGGCCTGCTAACACATTTTCAGGTAATTACCTGCAGCCAAAGATCAATAAAGTTGCAACCTGGAGCAAATAAGTACATAGGCCAAGGTTGTCCCCATTCATTTTCTAGACTTCATCCTAAGGAGAAATGTGTCTTGAGTAAAGGACTGCTGAGTCCCCACCACTTTTTCTCTTACTCTGGGGAAAATTTTCCTTTTATTATTTTAAAAATAAGCTATTAGAATGCAAAGGGAGGGGAACCTTCAAGATGGCAGAAGAGTAAGACATGGAGATAACCTACCTCTCCACAAATACATCAAACATACATCTACATGAGGAAGAACACCTACTGAAGGCTGGCAGAAGACCTTAGACTTCTCTAAAGGCAAGAAAATCTCCACATACCTGGGGAGGGACAAAGGAAAAACAGAGACAAAAGAATAGGGACAGGACCCATACCTCTGGGAGAGAGTTGTGAAGGTGGAAAAGTTTCCACACACTAGGGAGCCCCTTCACTGGGGGAGACGGGGGGTGGGCAGGGAGGAAGCTTCAGAGCCAAGGAGGTGAGCACAGCAACAGGGATGCAGAGGGAAAAGCGGAGAGATTCCCACAGAAAGAATCTTTGACAACCAACATTCACCAGCCTGAGAGGCTTGTCTACTCACTCACTGAGGTGGGTGGGGGCTAAGATCTGAAGCTCGGGCTTTGGAAGTCAGACCCCAGGGAGAGGACTGGGGTTGGCTGCAGGAACACAGCCTGAAAGGGGCTAGTGCACCACAGCTAGCTGGGAGGGAGTCCAGGAAAATGTTTGGACCTGCCAGAGAGGCAAGAGACCTTTGTTTTGGGGTGTGAGAGGAGAGGGGATTCCTTCCCAGTGTGCCCACAGAAGGCAGAACACTGCCTAAGCGAGTGCCAGAGACAGGCACAAGCCACAGATATCAGCTCGGATCCCAGAGACAGCCATGAAATGCTAAGGCTACGGCCACTGCCGCCAAGAATCCTGTGTACAAGCACAGGTCACTATCCACACTGCCCCCACAGGAGCCTGCCCAGCCGGCCACTGGCAGGGTCCTGAGATCCAGGAACAAGTTCCCCAGGAGAACACATGGCATGCCTCAGGCTCTTGCAATGTCATGCCAGCCTCTGCCACTTCAGGTTTGCCCATATTCCAATTATGACTACCATACCTCCCCTTTCCCCAGCCTGAGAGATCAAGAAAGCCCTAATCAGCTGCTGCTTTAACCCCCTTATGTCTGAGTGGGGAACAGATGCCTGAGGGCAACCAACGTGCAGAGGCAGGGCCAAATCCAAAGCTGAACCCCAGAAGCTGTGCGAACAAAGAAGAGAAAGGGAAATTTCTCTGTGCAGCCTCAGGAGCAGCAGATTAAATCACCACAATCAACTTGATAAATCCTGCATCTGAAGAATACCTGAATAGACAATGAATGATCCCAAAATTGAGGTGGTGGACTTTGGAAGCAACTGTAGACTTGGGGTTTGCCTTCTTCTTCTAATTTGTTTCTGGTTTTATGTTTACCTTAGTATAATATTTAGTGCTTATTATCATTGGTGGATTTGTTTATTGGTTTGGTTGCTCTCTTCCTTTTTAAAATATATATATATATTTTTTTCTTCTCCTTTTTCTCTTTTTGTGAGTGTGTATGTGTATGCTTCTTTGTGTGATTTTGTCTGTATAGGTTGGTTTTTACCATTTGTCCTAGGGTCCTCTCTGTTCATTTTCTTGTTTTTGTTTTTTTTTTTTTTTTTCTCTCTTTCTCTTCTTCTGAGCCATGTGATTGTCAGGCTCTTGGTGCTCTGTCTGGGAGTCGGGCCTGAGGCTTAAAGGTGAGAGGACTGAGTCCAGGACATTGGACCACCAGAAACCTCTCAGCCCCATGTAATATCAATTGGTGAGAGCATTCCCAGAGATCTGCATTTCAACACTAAGACCCAGTTCCACCAAACGGCCATCAAGCTCCTGTGATGGACACCCCATGCCAAACAACTAGCAACACAGGAACACAACAACACCCATTAGCAGAGAGGCTGCCTAAAGTCATACTAAGTTCACAGACACTCCAAAACACACCACCATACATGCTCTGCACACCAGAAGGACAAGATACAGCCCCGCCCACCAGAACACAGGCATCAGTCCCCTCCACCAGGAAACCTACACAAGTCACTGAAGCAACCTCACCCACTGGGGGCAGAAACCAAAAATAACAGGAACTACAAACTTGCAGTCTGCAAAAAGGAGACCCAAAACACAGTAAGTTAAACAAAATGAGAAAACAGGGAAATAAGCAGCAGATGAAGGAGCAAGGTAAAAACCCACCAGACCAAACAAATGAATAAGAAATAGGGAGTCTACCTGAAAAAGAATTCAGAGTAATGATAGTAAAGATGATGCAAAATCTCAGAAATAGAATGGAGAAAATACAAGAAACATTTAACAAGGACCTAGAGAATGAAAAAACAAACAAACAAAGATGAACACAATAAATTAAATTTAAAATACTGTAGAATGAATCAACAGCAGAATAACAGAGGCAGAAGAACAGAGAAGTGTCCTGGAAAATAAAATTTGGAAATAACTGCCACAGAGCAGAATAAAGAAAAAAGAATGGAAAGAATTGAGGACAGTCTCAGAGACCTATGGGACACATTAAATGTACCAACATTCAAATTATGGGGGTCCCAGAAGAAGAAGCAAAAAAGAAAGCATCTAAAAAAATGTTTGAAGAGATTATATTTGAAAACTTCCCTAACATGGGAAAGGAAATAGTCAATCAAGTCCAGGAAGTGCAGAGAATCCCATATAGGATAAACCCAAGGAGAAAAACTCCAAGACATATATTAATCAAGCTATCAAAAATTAAATTCAAAGAAAAAAAATATTAAAAGCAGCAAAGGAAAAGCAACAAATAACACAAGGGAACTCCATAAGGTTAACAGCTGACCTTTCAGCAGAAACTCTGCAAGCCAGAACAGAGTGGCAGGACATATTTAAATTGATGAAAAGGAAAAACCTACAACCAAGATTACTCTACTCAGCAAGAATCTCATTCAGATTCGGTGGAGAAATTAAAACCTTTAAAGACAAGTAAAAGTTAAGAGAATTCAGGACCACCAAACCAGAGTTATAACAAATGCTAAAGGAACTTCTCTAGGCAGAAAACAAAAGAGAAGGAAGAGACCTACAATAACAAACCCAAAGCAATTAAGAAAATGGTAATAGGAATATACATATCGATAGTTACCTTAAATTTAAGTGGATTAAATGCTCCAACCAAAAGACATAGACTGGCTGAATGAATACAAAAACAAGACTGGTATATATGTTGTCTACAAGAGACCCACTTCAGACCTAAGGACACATCCAGACTGAAAGTGAGGGCATGGAAAACTATAGTCCCTGCAAATGGAAAGCAAAAGAAAGCTGGAATAGCAATTCTCATATCAGACAAAATAGACTTTAAAATAAAGACTATTACAGGAGACAAAGAAGTACACTACATAATGACAAGGGATCAACCTAAGAAGAAGATATAACAATTGAATATATATATGTACCCAACATAGGAGCACCTCAATACATAAGGCAAATGCTAACAGCCATGAAAGAGGAAACTGGCAGTAACAATAATAGCAGGGGATTTTAATACCCCACTTTCTCCAATGGACAGATCACCCAAAATGAAAATAAATAAGAAAACACAAGCTTAAAAGAAACCTTAGACCAGATAGACTTAATTGATATTTATAGGACAGTCCATCCAAAGACAACAGAATACACTTTCTTCTCAAGTGCTCATGGAACATTCTCAAGGATAGATCATATCTTGGGTCACAAATCAAGTCTTGGTAAATTTAAGAAAATTGAAATCATATCAAGAATATTTTCTAACCACAATGCTATGAGACTAGATATCAATTACAGGAAAAAAACTGTAAAAAATGCAAACACAAGGAGGCTAGACAATATGCTACTAAATAACCAAGAGGTCACTGAAGAAATCAAAGAGAAGGTCAAAAACTACCTAGAAAAAAATGACAATGAAAACTCGATGACCCAAAACCTATGGAATGCAGCAAAAGCAGTTCTAACAGGGAAAATTATAGCAATACAACCCTACTGCAAGAAACAAGAAAAATCTCAAATAAACAACCTAACCTTACACCTAAAGCAATTAGAGTAAGAGAAAAAAAAAAAAAAACAAAGTTAGCAGAAGGAAAGAAACCATAAAGGTCAGATCAGAAATCAATGAAAAAGAAATGAAAGGGGGCTTCCCTGGTGGCACAGTCGTTAAGAATCTGTCTGCCAATGCAGGGGATATGGGTTTGAGCCCTGGTCTGGGAAGATCCCACATGTTGCAGAGCAGCTAAACCCATGAGCAATAATTACTGAGCCTGCACTCTAGAGCCTGCCAGCCACAACTACTGAAGCCTGCGTGCCTAGTGCCTCAGCTCCATAACAAGAGAAGCCAGCACAATGAGAAGCCCACACACTGTAAGGAAGAGTAATCATGCTCGGCACAACTAGAGGAAGCCCGTGATCAGAAACAAAGACCCAATGCAGCCAAAAACTTTAAAAAAAAAAAAAAAAAAAGCTAATGAAGGAAACAGTAGCAAAGATCAAGAAAACTAAAAGCTAGTTCTTTCAGAAGATAAACAAAATGATAAACTATTAGCCAGACTCATCAAGAAAAAGAGGGAGAAGACTCAAATCAACAGAAATAGAAATGAAAAAGAAGTAACAACTGACACTGCAGAAATACAAAGATCATGAGAGACTACTAAAAGCACCTCTATGCCAATAAAATGGACATCCTGGAAGAAATGGACAATTTCTTAGAAAAGTACAAACTTCCAAGACTAAACCAAGAAGAAGTAGAAAATATGAACAGACCAATCACAAGAACTGAAATTGAAACTGTGATTAAAAATCTTCCAACAAACAAAAGTTGAGGACCAGATGGCTGCATGGGTGAATTCTACCAAACATATAGAGGAGAGCTAACACCTATCCTTCTCAAACACTTCCAAAATATAGCAAAGGGAGGACCCCTCCCAAACTTATTCTATGAAGCCACCATCCCTCTGATACAAGACCAGACAAAGATGTCACAAAAAAAGAACACTACAGGCCAATATCACTGATGATCATAGATGTAAAAATCCTCAACAAAATACTAGCAAGCAGAATCCAACAGCACATTAAAAGGATCATACACCATGATCAAGGTGTGTTTATCACAGGAATGCAAGGATTCTTCAATATATACAAATCAATCAATGTGATACACCATATTAACAAATTGAAGGATAAAAGCCATATGATCATCTCAATAGATGCATAAAAAGCTTTCAACAAAATTCAGCACCCATTTATAATAAAAAAAAATCTGCAGAAAGTGGGCATAGAGCGAACCTACCTCAACATAATAAAGACCATATAAGACAAACCCACAGCCAACATCATTCTCAATGGTGAAAAACTGAAAACATTTCCTCTAAGATCACGAACAAAACAAGGTTACCCACTCGCACTGCTAGTATTCAACATAGTTTTGGAAGTTTTAACCACAGCAGAGAAGAAAAAGATACAAAAGGAATCCAAATTGGAAAAGAAGTAAAACTGTCACTGTTTGCAGATGACATCATACTATACATAGAGAAACCTAAAGATGCTACCAGAAAACTAGCAGAGCTAATCAATGAATTTGGTAAAGCAGCAGGATACGAAATTAATGCACAGAAATCACTTGCATTCCAATAAACTAATGATGGAAAATCTGAAGGAGAAATTCAGGAAACAATCCCATTTACCATTGCAACAAAAAGAATAAAATACCTAGGAATAAACCATCCGAAGGAGACAAAAGACCTGTATGCAGAAAATTATAAGACACAGATGAAAGAAATGAAAGATGATACAGACAGATGGAGAGATATACCATGTTCTTGGAATGGAAGAATCAACATTGTGAAAATGACTATACTACTCAAAGCAATCTACAGATTCAATGCAATCCCTGCCTAGCTATCAATGGCATTTTTCACAGAACTAGAAAAAAAAATTCACAATTTGTATGTAAACACAAAAGACCCTGAATAGCCAAAGCAATCTTGAGAAAGAAAAACGGAGCTGGAGGAATCAGGCCCCCTGACTTCAGACTATACTACAAAGCCACAGTAATCAAGACAGCATGGTATTGGCACAAAAACAGAAATATAGATCAATGGAACAGAATAGAAAGCCCAGAGATAAACCCATGCACATATGGTCACCTTATCTTTGATAAAGGAGGCAAGAATATATAATGGAGAAGAGACAGCCTCTTCAGTAAGAGGTGCTGGGAAAACTGGGCAGCTACATATAAAAGAATGAAATTAGAACACTTCCTAACACCATACACAAAAATAAACTCCAAATGGATTAAAGACCTAAATGTAAGGCCAGACACTATCAAACTCTTAGAGGAACACATAGGCAGAACACTCTATGACATAAATCACAGCAAGATCTTTTTTGACCCACCTCCTAGAGTAATGGAAATAAAAACAAAAATTAACAAATGGGACCAAGTGAAACTTAAAAGCTTTTGCACAGCAAAGGAGACTATAAACAAGATGAAAAGACAACCATCAGATTGGGAGAAAATATTTGCAAATGAAGCAACTGACAAAGGATTAATCTCTAAAATATACAAGGAGCTCAGGCAGCTCAACATCAAAAAAAAAACAAACAATCCAATCCAAAAATGGGCAGAAGACCTAAACAGACATTTCTCCAAAGAAGATATAGATTGCCAACAAACACATGAAAGATGTTCAGCATCACTAACCATTACAGAAATGGGAATCAAAACCATAATGAGGTATCACCTCACAATAGTAAGAATGGCCATCATCAAAAAAATCTACAAACAATAAACTCTGGAGAGGCTGTGGAGAAAAGGAAACCCTCTTGCACTGTTGGTGGCAATGTAAATTGATACAGCCACTATGGAGAACAGTATGGAGGTTCCTTGAAATCTAAAAATAGAACTACCATATGACCCAGCAATCCCACTACTGGGCATATACCCTGAGAAAACCATAATTCAAAAAGAGACATGTACCACAATGTTCATTGCAGCTCTATTTACAATAGGCAGGACATGGAAGCAACCTAAGTTTCCATCGACAGATAAATGGATAAAGAAGATGAGGCACATATATACAATAGAATATTATTCAGCCATAAAAATAAACAGAATTGAGTTATTTGTAGTGAGTTGGATGGACCTAGAGTATGTCATACAGAGTGAAGTAAGTCAGAAAGAGGAAAACAAATACCATATGCTAACACATATGTATGGAATCTAAAAAGAAAAAAAAAAAAGGTTCTGATAAACATAGGGGTAGGACAGGAATAAAGACACAGAGGTAGAGAATTGACTTGAGGACACGGGGAGGGGGAAGGGTAACCTGGGATGAGGTGAAAGACTAGCATTGACATATGTACACTACCAAATGTAAAATAGACGGCTGGTTGGAATCAGCCACATAGCACAGGGAGATCAGCTTGTTGCTTTGTGACCACCTAGATGGGTGGGATAGGGAAAGTGGGAGGGAGGCACAAGTGGGAGGGGATAGGAGATATATGTATACATATAACTGATTCACTTTGTTATACAGCAGAAACTAACACAACACTATAAAGCCATTATGCTCCAATAAAGATGTTAAAAAAAATAAAATAAAATGCAAAGATACCTCAAGAGAGTCCTGGATCTCCACCTATAAATACACCTGTGTGTACATACACCCACCCATATAAAACCTACACACATCTAGATTTTTTTGCTCTTGGTCTGGAAAATCTAAAACCAAATTCTAGAATGCAAGACACATTTGAGCTTTTCCTTCCAGCCTTTTTTTGGACTGCCAGTTCAGTGATAAATTAGAAACATAATGTGAATAAAGTGAAAACATTAGCTATTTTCCTCTGCCTAGTAGTATGTCTATAAGTGACATACAGTAGAGAAAATGAATTGACTTTTGGAATCAGGAGTATAGATTAATAACTTTCTGTTCTATACAAGGTACTATTAATTATAAAACCTTAAGAAAATTTAAAAATATAATCATAATAAAGCAGAAATAGGTGACTTTATGTTTCTTTGATTCTTCCCCTTGAACAACACACTGTAAGCTAGAATATTTTGTGTTCCAAGGCTACAGAGATGAGCTGCACTAGATTCTTTTCTCTGTTTCTACATTATTTTCCTTGCTGTTTCTGTCTTTGATTTCTGTAGGCTAGAGGCTAATCATAAGGTCACCCTTGTCCCTGACCTTACTCTTGAGACGATGAAGCCAGTTGTTAAATTTTTACATTTCTCTAGTTTGCTGTCATTTAATCCAAGTCTTACATCAGCACTTCCAACTATAAAAGGCAATGTAAGCTGTGACAAAGTGAGAGAGTGGCGTGGACATATATACACTACCAAAAGTAAAATAGATAGCTAGTGGGAAGCACCGCGTAGCACAGGGAGATCAGCTCAGTGCTTTGTGACCACCTAGAGGGGTGGGATAGGGAGGGTGGGAGGGAGGGAGACGCAAGAGGGAAGAGATATGGGAACATATGCATATGTATAACTGATTCACTTTATTATAAAGCAGAAACTAACACACCATTGTAAAACAATTATACTCCAATAAAGATGTAAAAAGAAAAAGAAAAAAAAAAAAAGGCAATGTAAGAACCAGTCACCAGTCTAAGTTGGCTGAGTTAACTGCTTCTCAAACACCTTGGGTTGATATAATAACTCTTAGTCACATCCTTATGTTTTTGTTGTTGTTGTTGTTTGCGGTACGTGGGCCTCTCACTGTTGTGGCCTCTCCCATTGCAGAGCACAGGCTCCGGACGTGCAGGCTCAGCGGCCATGGCTCACAGGCCCAGCCACTCCGCGGCATGTGGGATCGTCCCAGACCGGGGCACGAACCCGTGTCCCCTGCATCGGCAGGCGGACTCTCAACCACTGCACCACCAGGGAAGCCCACACCCTTATGTTTTTTAACTTCACCTTCACATTCTGATTCTAGTAATAGAAGCAATAGCTCAAGTCTTAATTACTATTAGTACCTGTGCTTAAAATTCTAAATACATTCATAAAACATTCATTCAATAGTTTCTCTATCAGTGAGTATCTACTTAGTGCCTTTGATACACAAATTTTCAGTAAAATGAGGAGCAAGAACATTGATAGAACAAAATTTACTTCTAAATAAATAAAACAAGACCATAATGGAGGAAGAGTCATAAATTTGGATCAAGCCAAGTTTATTAATATGGGCTCACTAAGCAGAGATTCTGAATTTAATGTTGTAGCTCCAGGAGTTGGCAAAGGCTCTAACAGTTTGGTTGTTTAGCTGAAACATGGACCAAAAAGTGGCCCATAGTTGGAAATGCCAGGCCTGTTTTGGTTTAATGTAGTGTAAGGGGTTCAAAGGAATAGAGAGATTGAAATGCTGGAGAGGATTTGTCATTTAAGACCTAATCAACCTAACTGGGAGTTTCCAGAAGACATACTTCTCACCATTGTGAGAAATAAATTTGTGAAGGAGCCCTGGCATTCTTGAAGAGCTCTGTGATCCCTCCTCTTTATACACCAGAACTTACAGCAGGAATAGTAGTTACTGTATTGAGAAACCTAAATGCAATAGGCATAATTGGATCTTAGGGTAGCAGGAGCCACCTGGAGGGACTCAACCACCATAGGCAAGGTGAGCTTGGTTTACCATAATGGGCAACAGAGTCAATGCAGCAATCAGAATATTCTGACACCTGAAAACCCATAGCATTGGCTAGTTTATCTTGGTGTTTCTAGAAGTGAAATAAATAGGAAGCCTACTAAATTCTTACTTGATCTATGTAAGCAGAAATTCTAGGTCAAGTAAACAAAAGTCAAGTCTAAATCATGAAAACAGAATCATGGCCCTTCCATCTATTTCCAGACTCAGCCAGTGTACGGACCCAGAATCACTTGAATGATGTACAGGCCTGGTTCCCTTGAAGATGAAACCTTGTACACTGCCCAAAATTTATACTGTTATTTGTTGTCCTATCATTTCCCAAAGGGACATTCAGCTTTTTTGCTAGTGCAACTATGCATTAGGGAAAAGGACATAATCAGAATTTGGGGGGATTACTGGACACTGACTCTGAACTGACATTAATTCCAGGAGACCCAAAATGACATTGTGGCTCACCAGCCAAAGTAGGGGCTTATTAAGATCACATGATCAACAGAATTGTAGCTCAGGTTTTCTCAGTGGGCTAACTGGGTCCACAAACCCACCGTGAGGTTATATATCCAGTTCTGGAATGTATAGTTGGAATAGACATATTCAGCAACTACAGCATTTGTTCTATGACTTATAGAATGAGGGCTATTATGGTAATAAAGGCCAAATGCCTGGAAAAAATAGTAAACCAAAAGCAATACCACATTCCTGGAGTGATTGTAGAAATTATTGCCACCATGAAGGACTTGGAAGAGGCAGGAGTAGTGATTCCAACCACATTCCAATTCAACTCTCCTATTTGGTCTGTGCAGAAGATAGATAGGTCTTGGAGAATGGTGGTGGATTATCATAAGCTTAACAAGTTGGTGGGTCTAATTGCACTGCTGTACCAGATGTGATATCACTGCTTGAGCAATTTAATGCATCCCCTGTTACCTGATATGCAGATATTGGTCTGGCAAATTCCTTTTTCTCCATCTCTGTCAATAAAGACTACCAAGAGCAGTTTGCCTGCAGCTAGAAAGGCCAGCAATGTACCTTCACTGCCCTACCTCATGGGTATATTGATATCTAGGCCTACGTCATAATTTAGTTCACAGGAATCCTAGTCACTTTTTATACAAGATATCATACTACTTCATTACATTGTTAGCATTATACTGATTAGATTTAGCGAGCAAAAAGTAACAACTTCTCTAGACTTATTGGTAAGACATTTGTGTGTCAGAGGGTGGGAAATAAATTCTGAATAAAATTCAAAGGCTTTCTACCTCAGTGGCACATCAAGATATCTCTTCTAAGGTGAAGAATAAGTTTTTTCATCTTGCCCCTCTGACAACCAAAAAATATGCACAGCAGCACAGCATCTAGTGGACCTCTTTGGATTTAGAAGACAACATATTTCTCATCTGGGGTGTTACCTTAGCCCGTTTACCAAATGACCTGGTAAGCTGCCAGTTCTAAGCAGGTTACAGTATAAGAGAAGGCTCTAGAACAGGTCCAAGGTGCTGTGCAAGCTGCTCTCCCTCTTGGTTCATATGATCCAGCAGATCCAATGGTGCTTGTAATGGTAGAGTCAGACAGAGATGCTGTTTAGGGCCTTTGGCAGGCCTCTGGAGGTGAACTGAAGTGCAGGTACTTAGGATTTTGGATTAGTCCTGCCTTTTTCTGCACATAACTATTCCCCTTTTGAGAAGTAGCTCTTGGCCTGCTACTGTGCCTTCGTAGAGACTGAATGCTTAACCCTGGGTCACCAAGTTACCACGTGATCTGAGCTGTCCATCACGAACTGGGCGTTATCTAACCCATCAAGCAATAAAGTTGGGCATGCCCATCAGCACTTCAATATCAAATTGAAAAGGCACATGATCAGGACTGAGCAGGCCCTGAAGGCACAGGTAAGCTACATGAAAAGGTAGTTTGAATGTCCATTGTTCCCATGCCTGCAACTGTTTTCTCTCTTCCAGTATGTACCTATGGTCTCTTGGGGGAGTTTCCTATGATCACCTTACAGAGGAAGAGAAGACTCAGGACTCTTTTGCCATTAGTTCTGCACTGTACGGAGGAACCACCCAAAAATGGACAGCTGCAGCACTATAGCCCCTTTCTGGGATATCTCTGGAGGACAACGGAGAAGAAAATTCCTCCTAGTGGGCAGAATTTCAAGCAGTGCACCTGACTGTTCACTTTGCTTAGAAGAAGAATTAGCCAAACATGTGATTATTAAATGATTCATGGGCTGTGGGATAGTTTGACTGGATGGTCAGGAACTTGGAAGCAACATGTTTAGAAAATTAATGACAAGGAAATTTGGGAAAGAGTTATGTGGGTAGGCCTCTGAAGGGACAAAAAAAATGTAAAGATATTTGTGTCCTATTTGAATGATCACTAAAGAGTGTCCTATTTGAATGATCACTAAAGAAGGATTTTAATATTTAAGTGGATTGGATTAGATGACCCATTCTATGGATACCTGTCAGCCTCTTTACCCAGTCACTCCTACCATCACCCAATAGGCTCATGAACAAAGTGACCATGGTAGTAAGACATGGAGTTATGCATGAGCTCAGCACACAGTCTTCCATTCATCAAGGCTGACTTGGCTATGTCCATTGCTGAGTGTCCAATCTCCCAGTTGCAGAGGCCAATAAGGAGTCCTCAGTTTGATACTATTCCCTGGAGTTATCAACCCAGGTGGCAGGTTGGTTACAATGGACATCTTCCATCATGGAAGGGTCAGTATTTTGCATTTACTCTGGATAAGGATTTGCTTTCTCTACAAACAATGCTTCCACCAGGAGTTATAACAGTGATTCCATTGAACAGGAAGTTAAGATTGCCACCTAGCCACTTTGGACTCCTAATGCCTCTGAATTAACAGGAGAAGAAAATAGTTACTGTGTTGGATCAGATGATTGATCCTGACTACCAAGGGCAAATTGGACTACTACTCTGCAATTGGACTAGTATATCTGGAATACAGAAAGATTAGAGTGTCTTATTATTATCATGATCTTTAATTAAAGTTAATGTAAAACTACAACAATCCAATCAAGGCAGGAGTACTAATAGCCAAGACCCTCAGGAATTAATATTTGAGTCACATAATCAGGTAAACACTATGGTCAGCTGAAGTGCTTGCTGAAGGAAAAGGAATACGTCATGGGTATTGGAGCAGATTGTTATAAATACCAACTTTAATCACATGACCAATTACAGACAGGAGGACTGTAATTGTCATAAGTATTTCTTCTGAATTTTGTGTGGGCGTGTTTGTGTGTGTATGTATATGTAATACCAATACCCTTTTTTTCTCTCTTATTCCCTCATCACATAAGATATATTGACTTTTAATCATAGTATTTAAGTTACAGGATATCAAAGGGAAGAGTAAATATCACTCAAGGACTTTACCTCTTCTTCTGAGGAAGGGTTTAGTGCATTTTCAGTTGCATGCAGGATAGCTGTATCATGTTAGGTAGAATTAGGACCTTGTTATTATCTTAATTTGGAGATTAAGTATGGTTTAAGGAGATGCATAAGGCTGGCAAGTTGACAAGAGGTATTCTTGTGATTGTTAATTTTATGTGTTACCTGGGCCATGGAGTGCCCAGATGTTTGGTAAAACATTATCCTGGGTGTTCTGTGAGTGTTTTTGGAGGAGATTAATATCTGAATTTGTAGACTGAGTAAAGAAGATTGTCTTCTGTAGTATGGTGGCTCTCATCGAATAAGTTGAAGGCCTGAATGGAACATAAAGTCTGACCTTCCTGAGAGGAAGAAAGAACTCCTCCTCCCTGACAGCTTGAACTGAGACATATTTTTTTTCCTGTCTTCAGACTGAGACTAAAACATTGGCTCTCCTTGGGTCTAAAACCTGCTGGCTTATACTGGAACTAAACCACCAGCTTGTCAGCTGCAGATTTGGGGACTTGACTTCTTTATCCACCATCTTCCATGAACATGAGAGAAGATACTGAGCAAAACAACATGATGCCTGTCCTCCTGGTACTTATAGTCTGATGACTTCATAGTTGTCCAGTCCTGCACATAACATAAACTATCTCTGATACTACTGATAGTTTTAACCTCTCCTTATATCCTGATTTTAGAGCCTGTTTTTCATTTTGCATTTAAACTTTCTTTTTCTTTCTCCTTTTCATTCTGTCTTCCTTTTTATCTGCTTCAGTATGTACTTATTGAGACTTTATGATGAGAAATACATAATGCTAAGTACCCTGCTGATTACAAGATGAAGGTGACTCTGCCTCACACTCAATGAGTTCAAAGCCTGCTGAAGGATCTGCTAAATGGCAATGTTAGTATATGAAGAGAGAAGTAATTCTAGTAAAGGAGGATGCTTGAGGGACAGCTTCAGGGAGAGAGATTTTTGAGACCATCTTTTAAGAAGAAGCGAGGCAAACAGGTATAACACCCTACTGGACTGATGGTTCACACTGAGCAAAGATTTCAGAATACCCCCCAAAATTAATGAAGATGAAATTGTGTGGCTCCATGTGGTTAGGCTAGGGGCACTGTTTTGAAGAAAAGACAAAATGCTAGTCCAGGAAGAGCCTAGAATGGAGTGCCGAGAAAATGTAGAGGTGATATTTCTTATACCTTCAAGATACAACATAAATAAATGTAGATATGTAACTATTGGAGCTATAAATTATTTATAGAAATAATATTGCAAAATGGAATCTATAAACCAGTTTTCAAGTCTTATTTCATTCTCTGATGGATTTGGTTTTTTATTGAACTATAAAAAACAAAACATTGTCATACTGTGTTTATTATGGAAAATCTTTCTGTCCTGTGGCCACTATTCCACAATCTTCATCAAAGTGAACGATATGCAAGTAAAGCATGGTCAAGTCCATTCACAAACTAGATAAAACCAAGTAACCACTGTCAGTATCATGTGGAGTAGAAGAAATAGACAGCTGATTCCTGAGAAATTCCTGAACCACTCAATTATAATATTTAATAAATGGTGTTGCTTAAGGTTCTAATTTTGGATAGTTTGCAATGCAGCAGCAGTAGATAACTAGAATGAGTACATTCTTGGAGTATACACTTTAAACATTCATCATTTTGACCCCCAAATCTTTTGCACTTGCCAAATGGATGCTGAAAATTGTAGACCTCATAATGAGGTCTATTTGCACATGCAATTGGAAAGAAGTCCCTTCATTTTAGCAAAGAAGTAACATAGTTATTACTTAGAAAACCCATTACAAGTGCAATTACTTGCAGGCTAGTTTCTGCCCCTATGGCTAATTGTAGGCAGAAGATTTGAATGAAAAATTGAATGCCTACTAGAAACTGCTTATAAATGCATTTCTGTATTACTCTGTACAGTTTTCTGGTGACCTGTGACTATTTATATCATAAGACATTACTCAGAGTGGAAGTCGTGCCCCTGGGACTCTAAGCTAAAATTGTGTCACTAAGTCATTTCTGCCTAAAATTCTTTACATTTTCATATTTTACTTTTTATCATTAGCTTTGACATGCTATTAACTTGCCCTTTTAACCTCTTCAATGTGTCCAGTTGAGACAACTCCATTATATTACATAATGAAAGAACAGTGGCCTATTCATAGCATTCTAGAGGAAAAAAAAGTATTGTGAGCTACATCCTTTTTAATGTACACTGTATGTTTATTACATATAAACTGAAAATTAATATAGTCCCCAAAATATAATAATTCAAATTGCCATAACCTGGAAACAAGAAAAAATAAATGTATGTCTCTATAACTTTATCATAATATGTGTATTATATACCTGTGTAATGTATTACAAAAATTGTTCACATCTACATATTGTCTGTAAACTTCTCTATTTACATAACAATATATTATGGTCAGTAATGCATGCTAAACAAAAATGTTTGCTCTCATTTTTAAACTTTACATGTTATTTTATTCTTTAACTTACTTAACCTATTATTGTTATACATTTATATCATTTTCAATTTTTCACTAAAATAAACAATGTATTGAAGAAAATCATATGTATCTCTGTGCATTTGTCCAGTTACTTTTTAAGGATATGTTTCTAGAAGTGGTAATCATAGATCAAATTTATAGATGTGTTTGTTGAGTAGGAGATGCCTCTTGCCACATGAATAGTGAGGATAGTTCTTTAAATGGTCAATATGATAATAAAAGAAAATATCATTCTTGAATTTAAGAGACAAAACACTCAGTACCCTATAAAAAAGTAATTTCCTCCTTATATATTCTGGTTCATCATGATAATTGTCTAACCTGAAAATGAAGAAATGTCAGCAGCACAGTCGGCAGTACTGAGAGGTCATGGAGTAAAAGAAAGTTGGGACTGGCACCACTCGTCTTTAGGTTTCTGGGGACAATTATTAGGATTTCACTCTGACTAGATTTTGTTACCATTTGTTGAAATCACACAAACAAATGGTAATTTGCTGATACTTGGGTATGGAAGAATGCTGAGCTAGGCAAACGTGGAGGCAGTTCCTGTGTGTGGAACTGCACCAGATATAATCTCATCACTCAACCTTACATTTTCCTCACTAATTCATATGCACCTAGTGATGTAATCAAAACAGAACAAACCTCTACCATACTTAGTCTCGACATGAGTTAAGCTTGATATCTACATAGAATAATTCTGAAGAGTTTGAGCACACACACCGACTCCCAATGCACACACACACACACACATAAACAGACATACTATCTGACACTAAAACTCTGCTAAAATTCATCTCAGTTTAGCTGCTTTTTACAGTGAGAAAATGTAAGATACTAGTTTAAAAATTTTCTGACAAAATTAGTGTCTAAGAATTAAAAATGTAAACATTTATTAAAAATATTGAAGACTAAAATATGTAAGATACATATGAAGAATTATATCCTTATCATTTGAGAAGTATTAGATACATATTTTGAAAAGAAAAAAAAAGAAAATAGTCTCTTCAACAAGTGGTGGTAGGACAACTGAATATCCACATACCAAAGAATGAATTTGGACATTTATTTTACTCCTGCAAAAAGGGCATTATCAAGAAAGAGAAATAACCTACAGAATGGGAGGGAATATTGCACATCATATATCTGATAAAGATACTGTATTATCCATGGTTCTCCAGAGAAACAGAACCAATAGGGGATAGCTGTAGCTATATAGATATAGATAGAAGAAAGACAGAGACAGAGAAGAGAGATTATAAGAATTGGCTCACACTCTTATGGATGTGGAAAAGTTCCACAGTCTGCTGTCTGCAAGCTGGAGAACCAAGGAAGATCACTGTATAATTTGATCTGAATCAGAAGTTCTGAGAACCATGGGAGCTGATGGTGTTAAGTCCTGGAGTCCAAGGGCCCACAAACCAGGAGATTTGATGTCTGAGGGCAGTAAAAGATGGACATCCCAGCTCAAGAAAAGAGAATTTGCCCTTCCTTTGACTTTTTGTTCCATGAAGGCTTCCAAAGGTTTAGATATGGCCCACCCACTTTGGTAAGAGATCACTTTACTCAGTCTACTGAATCAAATGTAGCTTCTTATAGAAATCACAGACACACCCAGAAACAATGTTTTACCAGCTATATGAGGATCCCATAGCCTGTCAAGTTGACACATAAAACTAACCTTCAAAGGTTTAGCATGCAGAATATATTTTTAAAAACTTCTAAAACTAAAAAAAAAAAAAAAAAAAAAAATTAAAAATGGACAATGGACTTTAATAGATATTCCTCCAAAGAAAATATACAAATGTCCAAAAAGCACATGAAAAGATGCAGGATGTCATTTGTTATTAGGAAAATGCAAGTCAAAATCTTGAGATACCACTTCACACATACTAGGATGGCTATAATAATATTTTTAAAAAATAGAAATTAGCAAGTGTTGAAAAGGATATGGAGAAATTGGAACCTTCATATACTGCTAGTAGGAATGTAAAATCGTGCATCTCTGTGGAAAACAGTTCAATGATTTCTCAAAAAGTTGAACATAAAATCATCATATGACCTAATAATTACACTCCTATGTGTACACTCAAAAGAAGTGAGATAAGGTACTCAAATAAATACCCGCATATGTGTGTTTATAATAACACTATTCATAGTAGCCAAAAGGTAGAAAAAAATCCGATGTCCAAAACTGGACAAAAGGGTAAACAAATTGTAGTATACACATACATACATACATGAAGTGGAATATTATTCAGCTACAAAAATGAATATCATACTAGCATATTCTATAATGTGGATGAACCTTAAAAACATTATGCATAATGAAAGGAGCCAGACACAAAAAGCTACATATTATACAATTCCATTTATATGAAATATACAGAATAGGTAAATTCATAGGGACAGAAAGTGGATTGGTGGTTTCTGGGAGTTGGTGGAAGGAGAGAATAGCAAATGACTGCTTAATTTCAATAGGTACAGGGTTTTATTTTGTGGTGATGAAAATATTTTGGAGCTGTATAGATGGGGTGGCTGTACAACATTGAGAATATACTCAATGTCATTTAATTCCTCACTTTAAAAATTTGCCAGTTACTGTGCTTAGACTTACCCAAATGAATTGAAAACTTAGCCTATACAAAAACCTGCACACAAATGTTATAACAGCTTCATTCATAACTGCCAAAACTCATTAGCAACCAAAATATCTTTCAATAGGTCATGGATAAACAAACTGGTACATCCGTACAATGGAATATTATTCAGTGATAAAAAGGAATTATCAAGCTATGAAAAGACAAGGAAGAACCTTAAATGCATATTGCTAAGTTAAGGAAACCAATCTGAAAAAGTTACATACTGTGTTATTCCAGCTATATGACATTCTGGAAAAGGCAAAACTATGGAGATAGTAAAATGATCTGTGGTTGTCAGGGGTTGGAGGGTGGGAAAAGGAATGAGTAGATAGAACACAGAGGATTGTTAGTGTGGCCAAACTATTCTGTATGATACTATAATGATGGATATATGTCATACATTTTTAAAACCTATAGAATGTACAATACTAAGAGTGAACTCTAATGTAAACTATGGATTTTGTTACTAATGACTTATCAATATTGGCTCATGAACTGTAACAAATGTACCACATTAATGCAATATGTCATAATAGGGGGAATTACCAGGAAGGGTTGGCAAATGGGAACTCTGTATTTTCACTAAAGTTTTCTAAATCTAAAACAGCTCTAAAAAATAAAGTCTATTAATTTTTTTAAATGCCAATGCTCTTGTTAATGAACTCCATTTCATTAGAAACATTACCTCTGGATTTTTATGCTGTGTACATATCATCTCAATCAAAAATAACAAAACAATGAGATAAAATTATGCAAATTGTCTACTATTGAAGAGTCAAACATATCGTTGGCTTTCTAACATGTTCTTATGCAGACCAAAAGGAATTACAGAAAAACCCTACACTTCGTGAACATATGTAAGTTGATATTTAAAAATTGTCATAATAAAATTAAATCGCTTAAAAATACTGTTTAGCATATTTAAATATATAAAATTATTTGTATATTTTAAAGTGTTACATAATACTTCTAAATATACCTAATGGATCTAAAAATGCAGCATCATTTTATTTGAAACATATGAACATTAACTTCATTAATATTCATAAATTTAATATTTTCTTATTCTTGTATGGACATGTAGTTTCACTCCAAATTTTTCACAGAATATTTATTTTATTTTCTTATATTTTTAGCTGTAAAATACTCTATCCATCACTTGATAATTTTATTACATGAAATATGAAAAAAAATGTTTTATTTGTTTTCTTGTGAACATAAGTCTCAAGTGTAAAAAACAAAATTTCTTCTAGAGTTCATTATGATGATTATTAGTATATACTTCATCAAAAACATAAAAAAATGAAAAAGTGTTAGCATTTATTAAGCATAAAAATTAATTGGACTATATGTTTAATGAGAAAAATGATACTTTTTTCTATTATTCTTTGTATCCATAGATTGAAATAACTTTTCTAAACAGTGTCATGTTTCTGCATAAATTCTACTCCTATTAATCACTAACTGCTATCAGCTGAGCCATAGTATTCATATAAATAAATATATGAAAGTGACATTAGTTTTCTTCTATCAAGTTCAGTCTTTGAAATCTTTCTGAAGTATGTGCTAAAAATAAATTGTGACATATTATTAAAAATTATCTTCATTGATTCATTAGCTATAACTCAGATCTTCTCTCAAATTGATGAAAGCAAGGATTGTAAACCACCTCACTTGAAAAATGTATTTATCACCAAGGATTTGGCACCATTTTATTTCTCAGGTTCTAAGAATGATGGCATTTTTAAATTAATACTAAACAAATGACCATTAATCTTTCATATAGAGGCACCAGGTTTTATCCAATATTTTGGAAAGGACTGAAAAATTAAAATAATGTTAACATTGTTAAAATTTTCAATATAAATGTTTTAAACTTGTCACACGCTTTAAATATATAAATATAAATAAACATCTTTTCTGCAAAATAAGAAATGCCCTGTGGGAATCAAAATATGCATAGATCACAAAACATATGTAGCAAAGTTTGACAAAAATCCTCAAAAGCAATGGAAATGTGGTAAGAGCCTGGTAATCCCAAACACTGTATCTCAAAGTTGCTATTTTCTGAGTTCTGTTACTGCTCATCAACATTACTTCCATAACTAAAATTTCATGCTTGATTTTTCAAATTAAATTCAACTATTGACACATACATGTGAAAAATGAGAAAATTGTTTCATTTAAACTTCTTCCCATATCTCCAGTGTCTTTATGTTTGCTTGACGTAAGTCTTTTGGGAAAACATGAAAAAAATAGAAATATATCAAATATAGTTTTAGATATGTCTGTATTTCTAGCACGGATTTACTAACATACTTTTGGAAACCATTAATTGTTCATTCTGCTATTCTACTTTCTATGGCATTGTAATTCATTCCCAGATTGCTAGAGAAATGATCTGTTAACTGCCATTTCTATTGCATGACTGCAAAACATAACTGAGAGGTAATAAATAGCCACATACCAAGTAATAAATGGTTTGCTTTCAAAACAAGATTCTGATTATTTGTATTAAAAAAGTGAAATGCAATATTAAAGCATAAAAATGCTGACATCTATTGAGAGATGTGGTAGTATCATGTGGCTCGGTGAAATTGAATGCAGGTTGTTTTCTTATTTTCAATTAAAAAGGCATCGTTCCTGGAAACAATTATTTAGTTGTATTGCACACTATAATTTTCAATTCTTATTCATAATTTTCATTGGAAACAAAAATTAAAAAATCAATCTTAAAATGATTTATACTATTTGTTTCTATCATCCAACACTCCAGGAAATATATTACTTTGCAACTAATTAAAGACACAAAATAAAGTGTTTGTCACTTATTAGTAATTACTTTAGTTGATGAACATGTCTTGAAATTTACAGTAATTCAAAATTGCTCTCAGAGTAGAACAGAGAAATTAATTTTAGTTACTAATGCAAACCTCAACTGAACCTCAGACCGAGAGCTGTGGGACATATAAATATGATAAATATATTCACAGTCTATTCCAAAGGCATCAAATAAAACCAATCATAGTTATGATCCTTGGAAGTGCTTTGTTCTTTCAGTAAAAGTCAGAATTGCTGAATTTGAAAATATTTGGTACTAAGATTGAGAAATAGCCTTAGGCCAGACCTAGCTTTACAAAATAAATAGAGTTAAAGTAGTTGTCTTGATGTCATTCCCAACATTTGAGAAAAGGAATTTTGAGGGCAAAATGTGCTCTGGGTTCAGGTTTCTTCCATTTCAGTAAAACACTCCTTTATCTGTTATGTGCTGCCCCTTCTCCATCTCTTTACCAACTGAGTGGCCTTGTATAAGTCAGTACATTTTGAATCTATGTTTCTTCCTTTGAAGAAATGTGTGGTGAGACTAATTGTTTTCAAATGTTAAATGCCATTCCAGATCTGAATGACATGAATCTATAAGAATTTCTCTTTCAGTGTAAGCTTTTGAATGCTTCTTTGTTGATCCAGGGAAAACTACCTGATTGTTCAAAATAACTGTACTATTTACTTGCTGAGAGTAATTAAATTATTTCTCAGACTTCTCTCTAATAAGCTAAAAACTAAAAACAAACCAAGAACAAACAGAAAACAAACTAAAACAAAATCAAAACTGAAAGATCTCCTAAAACATTTTTTCCTAGACCTAGTTTCTCTCCCTTAAGTGTGTCTGTTGTCTCTTTTCCTCAACAGTAGTGACTGAAACTGGACCCTATGCTCTAACAAAGGCTGAAGGAACAACACCAACTAAAGGAGAAAAAACTCTCAGATAAAAATATTCTTTTGTGGTTAAGCTCCCACCTAACCCAGCCAATCTCTATATGATAAATGAAATTGAAGACAGAGAGGTGTCTAAGTAGAACTGTGAACCATTGGCAATGATCTTGATCACCTTCCCAACCACCTTCTCAGTTGTTCTTCAATGATATACCCTCTTACCCCACTCTTGCGAGACATTCCTCAGAAGGGTCAGAGTTCCTGAAGAACTGACAAACCCCACCATTTTTTTTCTTTTCCCTTATGGTTTATCACAGGATATTGAATATAGTTCCCTGTGCTGCACAATAAGACTTTGTTTTTTATCCATTCTAACATAATAGTTTGCATCTGCTAACCCCAACCTCCCAATCCATCCCTCCCCGACCCTCCTCCCCTCTTTTCCCCTCTTTATGCCCCTTCCTAAGCTACACCATTTACTTATCACTTGAGGAAGAATCAGGAAAATGATTTCATACCTAGGAGTTACAACAAGTGTCCTTCTTTTAAGAGGGAGAAAATAGAAAAATTAGAAAAATCTGAAAATTCTCAGGCAGGGATATAGATAAAGTTTGCAGAGTTAATGGAGGTATGTTAAGACGATGTCAGGATGCTTGGTGCTTTGCAAATATACAGTTGCAAAGAAGCATAGTACATCTTAAATCCAATGGATTCCTTGGATATAAGTGACTCTTGCCCTCCTTTAATTGTTTTTTTCATTGTTGATAGTAACTACCTTGCATTACAAATGACTATTGCTTTCCTTAATAAAATATAATTTTAAAAGTATAATTATAATTTAAATTCAAAGTATTCATAATAAAAGTAGTAAAAGTATAATTTTCCAAACATTAATAACATACTTCCCAATATAAAGTGAACATATGTCAAAGATTTAACTCTTCAATGAAGGAAACAGCAAAATAATAAAGAGACAGAACTAAAGAGTGAAAAATGGTGAAATAAGATTACTAAATTAGATATAAAATAGATTAACGTCTTAAAGGGCAAGAAAACCATAATCTATTGGGTGTATTTCCTACCGACAAAAAATAATTTGCATCTGCATTTAACATGTCACCTCGCAGAATTTGCGGTCCCTAATAAAATGGAACTAGTAAGTCAAACAAAAAAATATCCCTCCTAGAAAATTACACTATCTTTTCATGGGTCTATTGGACAATGCTCCAGGATGAGGCAGAAAAACATGAAAGCTCCCTTTGGCCTTATTTTCAAGTTTTGAATAATTTTTCTTAACACCTTCGTTAGTTATAATTTCCTCCTTATAAAAAAGGAAACCAAAGAAGAAGAAAGCAAAAACAAGAAAAGAGTGCTTACTACATTGTCAGTTTGCATTGTTTTCTTCTAAAGATGTATCACTTGTCTCAGTTGATTTTTAGTTATACACTCAAATGTTCTGCAATACACAGCTGAAATAATGTTCTATAAATATCTTATTCAATTTATGGTTTTTTGTCTTATTTTATGAATTTACCAACCATTGTTCTCACAAATGAGAATACTTGGTAATTGGAAATGTCAGAAGACCATAAAAAAGTAAATTTTTTCATTCCAAAATATTTTGATGGAGGTGGGGAAAAGCAGAAACAATCAAATAAGATACAATATGCTGGTGTAAAATGAAAGAAAATAATTACAAATATGTTAATAAGTAACTGATTTTTAAGTTATGTAAAGTATCCTGTTGAACGTTGAGTGAGAATTAATAAAGAAATATTCTTTGTCTGATGGATTGGGTAATAATTTGCCTGGTAGTTTTTAAAGGGCAGATTTCCATTATCATCCTGCATTGATTTCGCTGATGATTAGAGCAAGCCCAGTCTCCTTTGCAATGTGCAATTGTGTATGTACTCTCATAAATTAAATTGTTAACCTGGTGACATTATCCTCACTCCCAACAGTGTTATGTCTTATTTGAAGATGGAAAAGATCAGTGTTTTTTTTATAAGACATTTATACACATTAATTCTTTCTCTTTGATATTTACCAGTTGTGTTTTCAAAAAGAAAACGATCACAAGGCATTGTTGGAATAAAGACACAAACAGATATTTTGAAGTCAATGACAAACTGCTTTCCAATTGTCATGTTTTGACTCTTTGAAAGGCTTTAGGTTCAGTAAAAAATTAAGAATTTCACAGGAGTCACTGAAGTGCATCAGAGAAGGAAGCTGTCTTGCAGCTTTAAGTCCAAGTACTTAGTTTCAGGGAAATTAGCACAGTTTAAGTTGATTTGGTTCCTGCTAGGGAGCTATGATACTTTTCTTCCTAAGTCATTCTTAGAATTACTTTGTTTCTTCAGTATCCAGGGTAGAAGTTGACTGGGTGAGTGAATTCAGTAAAGGATTTGTAGAGGAAAATTAGCTTAATGCTAGAAGAAATGGGGTAGACAAACTTTTGCTCACGGTTCTTTTAGTAGACCCTGTGCCAAGTGCCTTGACTGCTTTTTCTCCTTTAATTCTCACAAAATTCCTATGAAAGAAACCCATCATCCCCATTTTGTAGGTTTGAAAAATGAGATGGAGACATTAGTTTAGTTTTCTCAATATCACACAGCTAGTGAATTGTGAAGCTGGAAATTGAACACATTTAAGCCAACTTCAGAGGTCACAAACAATTATTCTATATTGTCTTTACTAGATTAAATGACCCAGGTATTAGCTCAGTTAAGTAATAATAAATGTCTCAGGGTTTTTTTTTCTTCATATGAAAATAAAGATTTTAAAATCAATAATACAGAAGATATCTTTTCTCTCTATGATTCTAGGTCATATATTGTGTTATTTTTCCAAAGAAAAAGACACACACTTCCCAGCTTTATTTAAAATTGAAGGTGATATCCATATGCAGATTCCATACATTCAGTATGATTATTTCTTTATAACATGAAAAACATGTGGACTATTACATAACTTTTTCTTAGAATTCATTAATTAATGGCACAATAGTACAATCATTTAAGTAGAAATACTTATAAATGATTTGTATCTTGAAATCAAAATATCATTTACATACATTTGAAAGTCTGAAATATAGCTGTGTACAGGGATTATTTATTCAGTTTAGAGTTATTATTTGTTGTACAAATAAATTCATAAATTTACTGTATTCAACATTCAGTCACTTGGTGCATGGCCTATACGCCGAGAATCACTCACATAGAAATTCAGGTTATAAGAAACTCTAAAGAGACATACATATTTTTTCTAAAATACTGGGAAAAAATTGTTTTCCAATATTTAATATCAGATTCATAATTGTTTCCTGAGTGCATATATCAGATAATCACATACAGTTTTGCTATTTATACTAAAGGTCCATTAGTAGTTTTACAGTTTGGAGAGTGTGTTAGTTTTCTAGAGCTGCTCTGCCATAACTAAGTATCATAGACTGGACGACTAACAGGAATTTACTTTCTCACAATTCTAGAGGCTAGAAGCTCAAGATCAAAGCATCAGCAGAGTTGGATTCTTCTGAATCATCTCTTTTAGGCTTGAAGACAGCTGCCTTCTCACTGTGTGCTTACATGGTCTTTTCTCTATGTGTCCTAATCTCTTCTTATAAGGACACAAGTCAGATTGGATTAGCCCTGCTTTAATGAACTCATTTAACCTTAATTGCTGCTTTAAAGATCTTATCTCCAAATACAGTCCTATTCTGAGCTACTAGGAGTTATGACTTCAACATATGAATTTGGGGAGGGACACAATTTAACTACAATTCACTCAAAATTTGGGGATTCGAGGGTGGAGCCCTCATTCAATTATGTGCTTTCTATCCATTAAGACTTCTTCATCTGTGATTTGTAAAGTGCATTTATAGACTATATTAGCTTATTTTAACTTATCACCACAAAAAGGGAAGTAGGTTAAAACAATTATTGCAAAAAAAACCATGGACTAAAAATAAGAATGTAATGCAAGCTTAAGAAGACACAAGAAAATATCAGAGATGACCAGTCCCCTCCTGGTACAAGTTTTTCTCAGTCACATAATGAAGTAAAAAAACAATGAAAAATATTAACAGAGGTGTAAGAATAACTCACAGGTTTTCTTTATCCTATTACTAAATTGCTTTCTGCTATTACTAAATTTTTTAATTTGCTATAACTATATTCTGTTCAGCACTTTGTTGGAGAAATGAGCAAGAGTGAAGTTGTAGCAACATCCACGGGAGTGAGTGAGAAAAACCTTTGCTGACTTAACTCTGAGAAATAGGCTGTGGTAGGGGTCCCTGAGATTACCTCAAGCTGGATGAGTCACAAAAGACTCACAGGACTTAAAGATTTTTATATTCACTGTTACAGTTTATTGCAGTGAAATGCAGAGAAAATCAGCAAAGGGAAAAGGCTCATGAGGCAAAGCCCAGAGGAAACCGGGTGTAAGCTTCTAAGCATCCCTTGCACTCGAGTAGCACAGAATGAGCTCAATTTCTCCAGTAGCATCGTGTGGTAACAAGTGTGAAGTGTTACCAACTAGGGAAGTTTAACTGGGCCTGGCTGTCCTGGATTTATTGGGGGTCAACCACAATCATGTAGTCTTATCTGTGCCTGTGTGACTGACTTCAGTTACTGCAGCTCTAGCCCCCAGATTGAAAGGAAGTGTTTACCATAAATAACATTATTAGCATAAACTGGAAAAACCGGCACAACATGTCACAAGGCCTCAGGCTTACACAAACAACCTTATGACACAGAATATTCTAGAAGGACAGTTACATTAAAACAAGCCCTTTCAGGGAACGTGCAGGGGTAGGGCAACACAGTCCTGTTGAGTTAACTCTTTCCTGCACTAGAATTGCCTAAGCCCATATTCCAGAGAATGAGTCCAAGTGGTAGTCCTAGCTGTAATCCAGTGTGAATCAGGGAAAATGAGGGAGGTGAATCATTCTGAAGATTGAATCAAGTCTATAAATAAAAATAAGTAAAAGTCAGAAAATGGAAAAGCTGGAAGCAGAGCAAAAATCCAAGGAAACAACCTTAATGATGGGCTAGAAAAATGAGAATGTTCTAGAGACCCTTGTTAACTGATTCCAGTTGTGTGACATCAAGAATGTTTGAAATGGCTTATAGGAATCACCTAACAGTGCAGATAATTTTAAGAACAAACCTCTGGGGCTTACAGCAATATCTCTAAGCTAGAGAACACAGGCTCAAACCTATTTCTCTGTGTGTGCATAGATAGATATTTACATGTCTCATATTTATAATGTATAAGTACAGAGGGTCCCTGACTTATAATGGCTAGACTTATGACTTTTCATCTTTACAATGGTTCAAAAGCAATACATATTCAGTAGAAAACATACTTCAAAGTTTGTATTTTGATCTTTTCTCAGGCTAGTGATATGTGGTACAATCCTCTCTCACGATGCTGAACAGCTGCAGCAAGCCACAGCTCCCACTCAGCCCCACCAGCATAAAGGTAAACAATTGATACACTCACAACCATTCTGCGCCCATACAACCATTCTGTTTTTTCACTTTTAGTACAGTATTCAATAAACTGCATGAGACATTCAACACTTTATTATCAAATTGGCTTTGTATTAGATGAGTTTGCCCAATCGTAGGCTAGTGTAAGTGTTCTGAACTTGTTTAAGGTTGGTTACACTAAGCTATGATGTTCAGTAGGTTAGATGTGTTAAATGCATTTTTAACTTATGGTATTTTCAATTTATGATGAATTTATAGGGATGTAAGTTGAAGAGGAACTGTAGATGCCATCTCAGAATATTTCTCACATGGACCTCATTCTTGTAGAGTGATTCAAATAATTAGCAAACTTCACCTCGGACTTTCCTCATAAAGAAGTTACCATGCCAAGTGTGGCCTTGTCTCTATAGCTTAATTAAATTGCATTTGGGCTTTTTACTGTCATATCATTGTCATGGGTGACAGAGGTATCCTATGACCAAGGCTACCAGAGTCTTATGTGGGGAATATGATCAAGACTGAGAACTCTAGTTCTATGTGGTTAAATTCTCACCGTGTTTTGGAGCCCATCTCTCTTTAAGATTGCAAACTATTCTACCATTATTTTTGTTTGGGCTTCTTTTTGCCTTCTTCTCTCTGTTTATAAGGCATGCTTATTTCTCATGCATGTACTGATTTAACTTCTTGAAGCCCCTTCCTCCCTTCCTTTTTTTTTTTTTCTTCCTTCTTGCATTAGTTTCCTATGGCTGCTTTAACAAACTCTTGCAAACTGTGTGGCTTAAAATGATATAAATGTATTATTTTATTATACTGGAGGTCAGAAATGGGTTTCACTGGGCCCAAATCAAGGTGTCAGAAGGGTTGTGGTCTCTTGGAAAACTCTAGGTAAGTATCCATTTCCTTACTTTTTCCAGCTTCTGTAGACTGACCTATTTCATTGGCTCATGGACCCACATGACATTGCCTTTTCTACCCCTGCTTCCATTTCCACATTGCCTTCTTCCTCTTCTCTCTGTCAAATCTCCCCCTGCTTCTCTCTTACAAGAATACTTGTAATTGCATTTAGGGTCCACCCTGATAATGTAGGATAACCTCCCCATTTCAAGATCCTTCAAGAATCTCATCTGCATAGTTCATTCTGCTATATAAAGTAAACATTCAGGCTTCCCTGGTGGCGCAGTGGTTGAGAGTCCGCCTGCCGATGCAGGGGACACAGGTTCGTGACCCGGTCCGGGAAGATCCCACATGCGTCAGAGCGGCTAGGCCCGTGAGCCATGGCCGCTGAGCCTGCACGTCCGGAGCCTGTGCTCCTCAATGGGAGAGGCCACAACAGTGAGAGGCCCGTGTACTGCAAAAAAAAAATATATATATATATATATATATTATATTATATACATATTATATATAATATATATATTATATATATATAGTAAACATTCATGTGTTAAAAGGGTTAGAAACTGGATTCATCTTTCATGTGTTAGAAGGGTTAGAAACTGGATTCTTCTTCAGGCCATTATTCAGCTTATCATGCATCTATAGAATAGATATTCACTCTGATCCTCACCTTGGTCAATAACTATTATTCAAAAAACACACCTTATTTCATCTTTATATTTCCTTGCTGGTTAGTAAGGGCAGCTGGGTAAAGAGTCTGGGATTTTTAATTGCATCAGATGTCTAATCAGCTCAATTTTATCACCAGGTGATAACCCATGACATTACTTGATTTTTTTAAACCACCTAGTTCTTTAAGGTAATATACCTTTTCAAATTGAAGGAAACTTACAGGTGGCTTTGCAGAAAGCATTTAGTTTTGAAGTAACCATATTAGACAATACTATATAATAATTTCTTACTTTAGAATTTTTCATAAATGATACATGGATGTCTTAGATAAAAAGGTAACAGTGTTATTCCCATGGAAGAATATATAGCTTGTACATATCTGTTGTGAGAGTAAAATTGAATTTGATCCAATATCTTGTGAAAACTTTTTCTCATTCCTGCAAAGAGTTTATAAGTAAACATTTAACTAAATCATAAAATATAATAGGAAAAGTACAAAAATCTTAAATATAAGGATTAATTAATTTTTCCAAAGGGGATCACACCCATGTAACAAACACCCAGATCAAGAAATGGAAAGTTACCAATAAGTCAGTCAAGTTTCACTGAAGGAAATTGAATCAATATGAGAACCATATGAATAAAGAACTTATTGTGAGTTTATACTTTACAGACATGTGGGAGGAACTGGCAAAATGAAGGTCTGGAATGAAGAGTCAGGGAATCATAGAAAGAGTCACTAGTCAACTTGGCTAAGGCACTGTTGAGAAAGATAGCTTGGAGTTTACCCAGAAATAAAATATTCCAACAACCTTCTGCTGCCAAAGTGAGATCGTGAATGGGGATCTTGTAAAGAGGTTTATGTGATGCTGTTGCTTTAATGCAGCTACCCCCATATGGCTTATAGTCGAGTATCTGTGTAGTGGGCCTAGAGTCTCTGTTGGTCATTAAGGTTAGCAGGTAGAAGATGAGCTGAATGTAGAGTAGGTAATGGAAAAGACAGTCTAGGACCTGTGGGGCACCATTGTGTTTGTTCTTCCCCATATCTACTGTGGTGACTGAGAATAATGGTGACTGCTGATGTTGAAGTTCCTCTTTTGTTTAATATTAACTTGGAATTATATTGAAAAGGGATAGAAATATAATTATACAATTTAATCAAGTTAACATTGTACAATCCAGCAAATGAGTATTTCAGAAGCTCCCCACTCTACCCACAACCCCATCCAGTCATGGAACCTCCCATAGGTAACCACTATGTTAACTTCTAAAAGCATAGACTAAGTTTTTCTGTGTTGAACTTCATATGAATGGACTCATAACATGTGCATTTGTGTCTGGTTTCTTTTGCTCAATATCAACTCTCGTAAGGGTCACCTATGTTGTGTATAGTTGCAATTAATTTATTCTCATTGATATGTAACTATTCCTTTGTGGGAATAAATCACAAGATATTTTTCTATTCTACCAATAATGAACATTTGGTTTGTTTCCATTTGGGGGCTATTGCTAACAGTGGTGTTATGAATATTCACATATATGTGTATTTTATATATATGCAATTGTTCATCATTGTTTAGTATATATTTAAGAATGTAATTTTGGGCATTCTATTGGAAGACCAAGAGTAAGCAAATAAATAAATACATAATGTATAATTTCAAATAAGGAAAATTTCTCTAAAGAATAAAGTAAGGCAGAGACAGAAGATGTGCAGATAGACCTGGCCAAGAAGTACTACTTTAGGTAATTTGTTCAAGGAAACATTTGAGAACACCTTTTAGACCGTGTACATATATGTCATCTAAAGGACATCAGACTATGTTTCAGGCAAAGTCTTACAGATGAGTATATATTATTATATAATAATACTAGACTACTGACTGCATTTCACAATTAAAGAAAAAAAACACACATTTAGAGAGAAGATACTATTTACTAGACCCTGACAAAATTTAGAGCATAATTGTTGACACTTGAAAGGCAACAAGGGAAAATTTAGCTATGACAGTTGACCTATGTTTTTTTACATTATTACAATTATGAGCTGTCAGAGATAAGACAAACTTGTCATTAATACTTTTAGAGACAAAATGCCAGTATAACTTTGTGTTTTTATTCTTGCTGGACAAAATTCATTATAAAGTCAACTCCACCTCTCTCCAGAGAATTCAGCCAGGAACCCTCTCTCCAGCACAATGACTAATTGCCAGATGAATAAAGGCATTGCTCATTCCACAATATAAGTGCTTAGTTTCTTCTACCCTCAATATATGTGATGGATCATTTTCTCTGATTGTTCAGATGATATAATTCTTTTCACATTATATTTTTCTACTGTAATTAATATCTTTTAAAAATCATTATTTTTAAAGAATTGGTTTCATGGGATTGATAGGAGTAACATAAAAGGTAGGGATGTGAGGTTGCAATCTGACCCCACTGATAATTTAGCGTAAGATCTTGGCCAATTCATTTAACTCCCTCAAGAAATTCTTAACTCTCAAGATATTTCAGTTAAAAAAAGAAAAAAATATCATCCTGTTGGGATCTCTTTGCATAATTGTATTTTTAAATTGGTAAAATTAAAATATCAACTATGACATGAGTATTGAAGGGATTGAGTGAGATTATAGAAAGACTTTAGTGTTAAATAGACCTAGTTATGCAACTTATTTTCATGAATTATAAGAATTTTTTAAAAATTCAGTTTTTTCATGTGAAAAATGCAGAGTTTGTATAATAAAGATAAGTTATATAAATATATAAATATTTGAAGTTATAGAAAATACTGTAATGCAGTAAGTATTCAATAAATTATTGTGGCAATTGTTATCTGTAAAGTCATCTCCTGAAAACCATCAATATATAAGGTGTGGTTTCTAGCTCTAATGCCTTGGCTGACTTCCAGATTCCAATATACAAATACATACTAGACAGTTCTTTTTGGGTGAATTATCTCAAGCTTAGTATCTTCAAATCTGAATATTTCCTGATAGATATCTTCTATTAGCCACATGCCAGATCCATTCTCCACTGTTCATGACCTTGATCATGTCCAAGAAAGCTGATATATATAGACTGTCAGTAAGTTTCAACAAGCTCTCAGGCTTCTGGTGGTGGAGTACAGCCTATGAGGAGACCATTAGCAAAATAAAACTCGAAGTGGGAAAGTAAAGTTGAGAGAGTCCTTCTCTCCACCTCATGAAACACTTGTTTCCTTCTTGTGTGTTTGTCATAGACAGGCTTATTCCTCGACCAGAGGTCATTGCTTTTGGCAGGTGGCCCTATACACATAGTTTTCGCTTTCTTCTGTTTCTCTTAAACTTGTCCTTCTTGTGCTTACTAGCTCCAGGTTATAGCACATTGTTTCTAGAGTTTCCCCTACTCATTGTTCATACCTCTAAGACACTTACTAAACACTACCCTAAGTATTTGTGCATTATCTTTCTGTTTAGCTCTGACCCCCAGCTCTATATAATATATAGTACACAGTTGGCACTCAATAAATAATTGTTTTCTAATTGTTTAATCATCAAATTTGGAAAAATGCGCAATTTTCTATACTTGTTCCGGTACTTCACCTCTATCATCAGATCACTCATAATATCTAGTCAGAAACAAAGTCCCATAGATTCTGCTTACTTACTCAAAACTTGTGTTATTTCCCTTATCCCTGCTTCTATAATGACCAGTTCTGTTTATGTCTTGATCACTTGTTGATTGAAATTTTGCATTACACCCTTACCCGGCTTCCTTTCATCAAGGCTGGCCCCTCTGAAATTCACATTCACAGTGAAGCCAGAATAGTATATCTAAAACACACATTTATGTATGTCTTTATCTTTCTGGCATCCCTCCAGTATATACCCACACCAGGTTTAGGATAGTATTACTTCTAATTACCTCCTATCTGGATTATGTTGTTTTCTATTTTTCTTGCAAAACAAGTTCTAATATCAACTATCCCAGCTGACTTGTGTGTTTAAAACTTTCTCCTTCATTTTCACAATCACATTCATGCATATTTTTTCTCATTTTCAGTAAAAAGAAATACATATGTACATATATATGTAAATACAAACATATGTACATACATAGCATTGCTTTGATGCTGTGAAGTGCTTCTAGATACCATAGTGTTATTTCCTACTTTTTATAGCCAAATCATTTTAAGGTATACGGTTTTTGCTTTCTCAGCTTCCTATTCATTACTAAATTGACTACAATTTTGATCTGACATCATCCATCCACTAAACTCCTCTTAGCACTGCCACTATTCACCTTCACCATGGACAGTTCTCATCCTTACATTGTTTTACTGTGGCCACATCTGACACTTTTGAAAGCCTCCCTTTAAACACTCTTTCACTTTCATGCCACTACACTACATATGTACTCTTTCTCACTTTATATTCTCTCGTTCTTTCTTATTTGTAATTAGATTGTAATAGTCTTCAGGCTTCTGTCCTAAATCCTCTTTTCTTACACTGTACACATCATTTAGTCA
Organism: Aethalodelphis obliquidens; assembly: GCF_003676395.1. Taxonomy (NCBI): domain Eukaryota; kingdom Metazoa; phylum Chordata; class Mammalia; order Artiodactyla; family Delphinidae; genus Aethalodelphis; species Aethalodelphis obliquidens. The sequence continues at coordinate 9,128,771 of NW_020837965.1, read as the reverse complement.
ATTTAATTCACAACCATAGCTTAAATAACCAATACTACAGACTGGTGTCTTCAAAATCACTGTCTTGCTCAAAATTTTCTGTAAAATGGACAGCAATATACCCATTTGCTTTTTGTTTATTTCAAATGGATATTCTATATATATCTCAAACTTGACACCTATAATACTGAACTTGTTTTCAATTAATCCCAGTGAACCTGCTTGCATTTTCAATACGTAATACAACCATCCTCTGAGCTACCAAACTCAGAAATCTGACTCTAATCTTCAACCCTTTCTTCTTTATTATCCACAGTGAATAACCAAGTCTTGTCATGTCTGCATTTAATTGTATCTCAAACCTCCCCCTCCCACTCTATCCATTTTGCTTTCTTTCTCTTACTTCTTTCATGCACTGCTGCAATAACCTTCTAATTTGTCTTTTCACCTTTATTCTGGTTCCAATTAAATTTATTCTTCACAATTTTAGCAGAGAGACCTTTCTGCCATGAATACAGACATCTTACTGCCTGGTTAACACCCTACTAATATAAGATAAAACACTAATACATAAATAAGACAGACCTTGAAGATTTGCTAACAATCTAGTCTTGAATTTATCTCTACCTCCTTCTTGCTAGTTATTCAAATGTTCACTGTACCAGTGAGGAAAATTTAAAAATTCTTAATTTCTGCACAATTTCACTTACTATTTTCTATCTCTAGGATACATGTCCTTCCTCTCTTTTCCTGGATTCATCCTACATGTTCTTTAACTTTGAGAGTAAGAGTTTTCTCACAGTGTAGGACTTTCCTGACCTTATCACTGCCTTAAGAGCCCCCATTCCAGTCCCATGCTCCAGTGACACACTTTTATCATGATAATATTTACATTTCATTGTAGTTACCTGTGTAGTCATCTGTGCTTTCTGCTTATCTGTCAGCTTTGTAAACAACTCTGTAAGATTTTCCAGCAGCAAGCACTGTCTACTACATTGTACTTATCCAGAATATATTTATTTAATGAATTTACAAATGAATAATGTCTAATATATTGTATGTACTTAATTCTTGTATTGAATGGGAGAAAGAATAAATGAATGTTCAGTTATTACTTATTGTACCATCAAATCACTTGTCTAAGGTATTTGTTGTATTGGTCCCAGTAGATTTATAATTATTAAGTAATTACATAACTTTATTTTCCCCCTCTGGAACCAAAAAACAATTTTTTTTATTGTTTATCAGTAAACTAATATTTGAAACCTTTGTCAGTTGACCTTTTCCTCATTCCTCCTAATTAAATGACAGGTTTAGCTTTAGATCATAATATTTAACCTAGATCTAAAATAGAGACCCAATAAAACTGTTTTGAATAAATTTTCTAAGCACTGGAGATTTCAAAGGATTTATTTTCTATGGCTATAATTTTACAGGTGTGATTGGTTGTCTTTTTATGATAAACACAATTTAGGAGAGCTAATTATATATTTGCAGTTGGAGAGATATTTAAACCTAGATGAGAGAAGAAAACAGCTGAGTGAAGTGTGAACAGAGGGTAGCAGATTATTGTAGTGTGTTGTTGGATACTCTCTTGGGAGGACATTGAGACCTCCTTAAGATATCCAACTAGTTTTAACCTGATAAAGATAAAAATGAACATCTGTGCTGTATTGCATTTCCTGACTTAAGAGATGGCATTACCAACTCTTTAAAAGAGACATTGAGAAATAACCTGTGTAGTCATTTTGCCTTCAGGGAGTTTACTAGCTAAATCACATCAGAAAAGTGGTTAACTTTTGTTTTTATATAACTTTCACAAATAAAGATAATGCTCAATAAACTTTTAATGTGATTGTAAGCCATACATTTAATTATAGAATGCAAAATATGGAGAACCAGAGATAATGGTTTCCATCTGAGTACTAGACTTCTCTGTTTAAAAAAAAATATGGGTAAATCATAAATGTTTTATTTTTTAAAGATGGAAATAAATGTAAAAAGTAATTCTTGTAAAAAATAATTCAAGGTGACATTCTATTTTATAAAGAAAATAAACTGTTATGTTTTCTCAAGGCAAATGTGTTATTAAAAGATTATTATGTCCTCTTAAAAGTCACAGGAATAACTTGATATTTAATCTGTGTGTAGACACTTTTCAAGGAACATGAGAAACCAGGTAGAGAACCTGGAACAGAAGAAATGGAGTACAGTTTAATTTGTTGACCTTTCCTTGCTAATTTTGTAAATAATATTTTAAAAAGAATGTTTGCAGAAATGCTGAAAAATCTTGATGATTTTACTTCTAGTGTGATTACAGTCTATAATGTTTCACCTAGAGTAATATTGACTACCAAAGAATAATTCACTGTCTTGAAGTAAAGAGTTCTTTTTTCAGATAGCTGTGCTTACTGTTTCCTGAGTGGGAGCAGAATGTGCTTCTATTGCCAAGACTTTTCTCCATATGCTCAGGTTGCTTTAGGTTATAGGACCATTTATAATTAATGAATGCAATCTATTAAAAAGAGGACTAAATTAACAGGGGATGTTGGAACTGGTTCTTCCTGTATGATTATACACATTATTTTTAGTTTTTTAGAAATTTTATTTTATTGTAGTAAGTACACTTAATATGAGATTTACCTTCCTAAAAAATTCTTGTGTGCAACACACTACTGTTAACTACAGGTGTAATGTTATACCATAGATCTCTAGAACTTATTCATCTTGTTTAACTGAACCTTTATGCCCACTGATTAGTAACTTCTCACATCCCCCTCCCCCAAGCCCCTGGCAATCATCATTCCACACTTTGATTCTATGAACTTGACTGTTTTAGAAACCTCATATAAGGGGAATCATACAGTATTTGTCATTCTGTGACTAGATTATTTCACTTAGCATAATGTCCTCTAGGTTCATCAATGTTATCGTACATTGCAGAAGTTCCATTTTTTTTATAACATCAATAAAAGCTAGAGAGGGTGTGGAGAAAAAGAAGTCTCCTACACTACTGGTGGGAATGTAAATGGGTACAGCCACTATGAAGAACAGTATGGAGTTTCCTTAAGAAACTAAAAATAGAGCTACCATATGATCCAGCAATCCCACTCCTGGAAATATATCCAGAAAAGATGGGAACTCTAATTCGAAAAGATACATGCACCCCAATGTTCCTAGCAGAACTATTTACAATAGCCAAGACATGGAAGCAACCTAAATGTCCATCAACGAATGAATGGATAAAGAATATCTTGTGTATATATATATATATATATATATATATATATATATATAGAGAGAGAGAGAGAGAGAGAGAGAGAGAGAGAGAGAGAGAGAGAGATGGAATATTACTCAGCCATAAAAAAGAATGAAATAATGCCATTTTCAGCAACATGGATGGACCTGGAGACTATCATACTAAGTGAAGTAAGTCAGACAGAGAAAGACAAACATTATATGATATAACTTATATGTGGAATCTAAAGAAATGATACAAACAAACTTATTTACAAGACAAAAACAGACTCACAGACTTAGAGAAAGAACTTATGGTTACAGGGCAGGGAGGAAGGGTGGGAGTGAGGCATAGATTGATAGTTTGTAATTATGTATATTTTATCTCTCTTTTTAATCTCAAACAAATCAAAATCAAAATGATTGCTACAGTTGCTCTTCTACAAGTTCCTCACAGTCCCATCCTGGGAAAGCAGCGTGACTAGGAAAAGACAGTCTTCCAATTTGTGGAACCCAGACTGTCCTTATCAAGAACTGCCAATAAAAGTGAGTAAGGAAGTGTGTGTTGGTTCTGAGGACATCTTCCAACCTCTTTTGAATTTGTTTTTTATTTAGGAAAAGTAAAATTAAAACAAGACCTTTAAGTGTTTATGCATTTTTTTTCATTCTTAAAGCAGCATGTGGAATTCATTTGGGCAAAAATAATTTGTCACTCTCTGATATTAAACTAAACTAAATGAGATACACTGGTGCACATATAAATATTTTACCAACTTTCTATTCCATAATCTATTACGTCCTGTCTCAGTGTTCCTACTGAAATTTCAACAGCCTTACAAATAGCTTTTAACAATCCTTACAATTCATTTAAACAAAATTGTGTTTTCCTTATTCAAGTTTTATTATCTCTATCCTCTTTGAGCAAAGAAATATACTTTTCTCCCTTGGAATTTAGAATATTTTCTATTGCTATCTGTAGCTCTGGGCAAAAAAAGCATAAGAAACCTGAAAATCTGCACCTAGTCCAACTCTGGGCCTGGAGCCCATAGTTAAAATATAATCTTCTAAAAGTTAAACACTGATGCCTTTCTTACAAACGAAGAGAATATATGTCAATTTATTCAACTCATTACTTAATGAGTAAAGAAATAAAATGTTAAGTCTGATTCAAAGAGTATTTGGAGATCTGTACATTTGTAGGCAATCCATGAATTAATATTAGAATAAAATTGAGTGAGATACAAAACCAGATTACTGGTTGTTCTGCAAAACTGGCTGTCCTAACAAGGCAATAAAATTCAAACTTTGTAGTTACCTTTTCTACTGGACAAAAAGTACTAGCTTCATTATAGATAAAAATCTACAAGTTAAAATGTAATTTTACCAAGTCTCATACCTTAAATCAATGGTAAAGAGTAATTAGAGCAATTTGGCCCCTTAAGACCAAAAGATGCACGGTCTAACTTTTAGTCTTATTTCCAAGTTCTTTATACTTTTTCTCCCAATGGCATTGTATAATTTTTTTTAATAATTTGATGAATGGATAGTATCAGTAAAAAAAAATACTAGAATTCCTTCACAAAGTCAATATAACAACAACTAACAAGACTTCCTGGGTATCATAGCTGATAAAAGACAAAAATCGAGCTGTAGACAAGATTTATCAAGCAATTTTGACAAATAGAATAATATGAGACTAAAATTATATCATGCATAATCCTGTAAGAGTTTTTAGAGGAAAGATTGGAAAATAAGTTCTGGAGGAATGTGCTATTTAAGAAGTCTTTAAAAACACATTATGGGGCTTCCCTGGTGGCGCAGTGGTTGGGAGTCCGCCTGCTGATGCAGGGGACACGGGTTCGTGCCCCGGTCCGGGAAGATCCCACATGCCGCGGAGCGGCTGGGCCCGTGAGCCATGGCCGCTGAGCCTGTGCGTCCGGAGCCTGTGCTCCGCAGCGGGAGAGGCCACAACGGTGAGAGGCCCGCGTACCGAAAAAAAAAACAAACAAAAAAACACATTATGGGGCTTCCCTGGTGGCGCAGTGGTTGAGAGTCTGCCTGCCAATGCAGCGGACACGGGTTCGTGCCCCAGTCTGGGAAGATCCCACATGCCGCGGAGCGGCTGGGCCCATGAGCCATGGCCGCTGAGCCTGCGCGTCTGGAGCCTGTGCTCAGCAATGGGAGAAGCCACAACAGTGAGAGGGCCTCGTACCGCAAGAAAAACTAAAAAACAAAAACAAAACACACATTATGGATTTAATTCCCATTACAATCCTTTAGGTTAGGCATTAATACTGATTTTAGAAGTGATAGTTAATACACTATTAAAGGTTACATAGTGGAAAGAGCTAAGCCACGATATATATGAGTGTTCAAAGGTAGAGAGAATTTGCTTTTACAAGGAGTAGATAGAAAGAGGAAAAGTCTCTCATTTAAAAAAAGACAACATAGGGACAGAATATTCTATTTACTTTAGAACAGATAATACTTGAATTTTTCAAATCTTCCTTCTTTTATTCCCTGAGCACAATCATTTCATACTGAACTAGAGAGTCTTGAAACAGTGTAAATCATCACTTGTTTGTCAGAAAATTCAATACTCCTTTTCCCCCTCAAGTTTTCATTGTTTTCTTAAGAAAGTCGTGTCAATACTCTGACTGACAGATGATAAATCCCAACAGCAGCCTTAGAGATTATCAATTATTCTTGCATATAACTACTATAAATTTGAGAAGAGATAACTTTTTGATCATTGTCTAGTATATGTCACCGAATTTTTCATTTCTTGTGTCTCCTTAATTGGTTGTATATTGCTCAGTCAATTTCTCTCATTATGCGACATGGTGTTAAAGATTTCTTGCCCTGATAGTCACTTATTTTTCTTTCTCTTTAGACCCATGCTTTTCAGAGTAGCTTCCCATATCTCTAAGAGAGCATTTTTCCCCTTAAAAAACTATTTTGAAATTAATAATGTATTTCATCGTTATTGTTCTGTATTACCAATACTCTGCCTCCCAAATATGTTTTATTTTCTATTCACTTACTTCATTTCCTTTTGAAAATATTGTGATTTTCACAGTGTCTCTATTGGTTTTTCAAACACACTTACGAAAGAAGCTGGAATGTGACAGCCAATGCAGACTTTGTAACTATGGCTTTTGAAAAGTTTGGATAAGAATATTGAATTTTAACACTTTCCTAGAGTGACAGCTAGTGGAACATTCCAGAGTCTTTCTGAGGGTGGTAAGAACAGGCAGGGCTCAGTTATAAAATAGGAAAAATATATCCTTAATGCCTTCATTTATACTCTCTCCTGAGCATCCCTCATGACCCTTAACTATATTCTTCTTCCCAATTACTCATTCATCCCACTTGAAAAATCATTTCTACTGTATCAACTTAGCATTGAGACCATAAATATTTTTAATTTTTTTTTTTACTCAAACTTTTAAATATATGGTCTTAATATAGTTAACCATTTGGCAAACACAGCATTGATGAAAGTAACAATAGTAGTGATAATAATAGCTAACATTTATTGAGCTTCTAGTACAACCATGTTCAGGTACTTTAAATTATCTAATTTAATCTTCATAATAACTCTTTGTGATATATATATAGATTTTAAAGACCTATGACCATTCAGGAAAGAGGTAAGATGCAGGTAAGTTTTGTTTCCTCCTTCTTGCTTTACTTTTTTTGTCAAATCATCTTTCCTCTCTCTTGGTGCCTACCCCTACCATTCTTTACTTTCCTCTTTCCATATTGAGAACCTGTGTTAGATTCCACACCATTTGTTCTCCAGTTTCCACACTGTTTGTTCTCAAGTGTCTATGCAATACAGTCAATGTCATATTTTATACATAAAAGCTTTATAAACTCTATGGTATGTTTATCTTAATGATAACATCTTAAAGACTATAGAGCATTCCAATCCAAATGAATGAAAACATTTATTGGATTTCAGATGTGTAACATGAAGAAACAGAACTGTTACCCAGGCATCATTTGTAACAACAACTTGTTGAAAGCTGCTTACTCCAATTGTTCATTGAATGTACCTACTCTTTACCATATACTACAAACTAAATAAGACTGCACATTCTTCACCCTCATGGAAGTTATAGTCAGGAAGGGAAGGTAGACCATTAAAAACACAGATATTGTAAGAGATGAGGAGTGTCAGGACACAGAAAAAAGAGAGCTACATGCTTTTTTCTTTGGGCTACAAATATAAAGAAAATAGAAAAGGGAGTAGGAGACAGGGAGAGACAAAGAAAAAGTTTAGAACACTGAAGCCACTTTGGTGAGTTATGAGAACTCCCAATAACCTCAGGAGGATACCCTCCCTGATCTTCTCTTCTCTGCAAATAGTGTAAACCATTGAGTCTGTATGTTAGTCTATTTTTGGAAAAAGTTTAAGGAGAAACCCTTTATGTTTTCTTTGTGTGTATGTTGAATATGAATATGAATATCAGAGGTTACATGAAGTGAGAGTAAATGAAAGATAAAGCAATATATATTTTATAACTTTGCTCATTTTATCTTCTCCTTAGATGTTTAAATTTCCTCCAAAACTGAATTACATTACTAAAAAAGAGAACATGCTAAAATGTATTGTATTTGTAAAATCTTAACATTGCACAGAGTAAAACTTATGAAAGTTAAGCAGAAATGATTCAGAATTTTTCCTCTTCTCCAACTTGCAGCTGGGGATTTGACAATTATAGAAAAATAGTTTGGAGGTTCATATATCCTACAGACTTTTCTTTTCCTACCTTTCAATCATCTCTGTGGGTCTTCAGGCCTACATATTTTTAAGACTTGATAAGTACTGAATTTCCACTTTGGTACATAAGATTCAACAACTTGGATTTTCAAAAGCAGTATACCAGGCTTGCCCCCACTCACCCAATTTTGTCAAGATGGAGAAATCATCACAAGAACCGTTTGCTAACAGTGTCTTCAAGAACAAACATAGTCTCAAAATGCAGACTGCTTGAATTTTAGTTCTCTGCTCTGAGTGTTAATCAGAAAAGGTCTTGTCAATTCTGCAGAAAAGCTTGGGGGTATGAGGGATGATTGAAGGATTGAAGGATTAAATGATTGACAGATTACATCTATACAAAAGCTCCAAATCAAGGTTAGCTTTTGAAAATTTCATAATCATGGATTGAAAATGTGTTATCCATTTCTAAAATACAAAATTCTGTCTTTAGTGATCCTCCTCTGCTCCCTTCAACTTTTCTAATCTTAATTATGAAATTATATCACATTGATAATATTAAACTAAATAAATTTTATATTGCCACCAGAACTTTTTCTTAATGGCATCAAAATTATTGTGAGAATTGTAGACATACAAATCTAAATGTATGTAAGCATGCTTTTGTACAATGAACTTATGTTTATGGGAATATAAGTTCTCCTGTTTCTAATTACTTTATATTTACATTAATTTCTTTCTCTATATTCTTTGTCTACATTGTACTCAAAACTCAGAGTCAACACATTTCAACTGGTAAAAATGTTTCAAAAATACATAATATTGTGATTCAGTTTTTTAACTTTGACACTTATTTGGTTTACTATATATTTCTCAAATGTTTACGTGAAGAGAAATAACTTTTCAGGTCTTTCCCTAAAAGTCTTAAGATTATAGGTTGGGACAGGGAAGAGAGCAGGAAATTAATAGTGATTTCTGAATTACAGTAGAAAACTAATTTTATGGAGTTTCTAATGACTTAAAATTGCCCCAAACCATGGTTCTCCATGGCACCCAATGGAAGGCTCATCTCAACAAAAGAAAAATCAGCAGAATTCTAAAGTTTGACTTTTTTCTGTTGATATGCTCTGGAAATCTTGTCAACAATTTCCATTGTCCCTACATCATAAATATCTCCATATGATAAATAATTCAGTATGATATCATAAATGCCCCCTTCATTACTATCTTCTTCAAACTATATAGGACATCTGAGATAAGCTTGATAAAACCATGAATAAAAAGTCAGAAAGACATTGGCAAATCGTAATTGTAAAACAGATAATTTAGAACAATTGTCCTGCTGAAGATAACTGAAACATCTAAACAAAACATATTTACAATCATCTTAAAACCACAAAAATATCAACAAGATACTGAGGCACAGCTGGGACAAATCTAGTATCTCAGAACTCAGAAAAATAACACTAATACTCAGAACTCCTTTGCCCTGAAGTCATTTTATGATAAGAGAAAAAGAAAGCTTCAAAGCCAAACTGACTTTGAAGGCATCACAAAACAAGGAGACAAAGCAAAATTAAGTACACATTAAACAACTTCCAAGAAAGCTGGGATTCCAAGGTCAAAATCCAAATGATAAGAGTCAAAGGGAGATAAAACAGCTCTTGAGTAAACTAGAGCCTTGGCTTCTTACAATCTTGGTTGCATTTAGACTGAGGGTCTTCCACTGACCGTACTTGAATTGCTCAGAAGAAGTAAACAAAAATCTTCTCAGAGGATCATATAATTATCCTAGGCCTTGTATTATTATATTTATAATTATTTTCTATTGCAAAATAGAAAATAAAGTAGAATATAAGACACAAAAAATGAGAGTCAATAGATAAAATGTAAGTAAAAACAACCCACATGCTTGGATATTTTGGGATTATTAGACACAGAATGTAAAACAATTATGACTATTAATTCAAAGACGTTAAAGCTGAACAAAGAAATTGTTGGTAATTAGAAGCTACAAAAGTAACATAGCAAATATAATAAAATAAAATTTATAACAAGCAAATATAATAATACTAAATCAATAGATGGATTTAACTATGTATTTGATACATAAATAAGTAGAGAAGTAGAAATATGGTCAAAATAATTATAGAGTGTGACACAAAAATGCAAAATTATGGAAGATAATGAAAAGCATATAAGAGACATAGAAGATACAATGGGAAGGTCAAATATAAGTACAATTGGAGTCCCAGAAGGAGTGGAAGGAGAAAGTGAAGCAGAAGCAATATTAGATGAAGTAGTATTTTAAACACATAAAAACTGACAAAATTTGTCTTGATGACAAAACTGGACCTCTGTGCACTGGTGCTAAACCGAATCTCGGAGACTGAGTTTTGGGTGAAGTAGAAATGAGTAGCTTTATTGCTTTGCCAGGCAAAAGGGGACACAGCAGGCTTGTGCCTCAAAAACTGTGTCCCAACCAGGGGGGATTTGGTAAGGAGTTTTATAGCAGTGGTTCAGGGATGGGGTGGCTGTTAAGGATCAGAGTGTGTGTAGGGCCTGCACTCCTTTAATCTGGCCTCAGGTGGTCTCTTGATGAGCTTCGAGATTATCAAACATTCTCTCTGGAACATCTTCAATTGGTGGGGGTTTTAGTTCTTCAGAAGAGCTTAAAGATATTGTTATGTGTATCCCTTGAGGCAGAACTTAGACCTTGATCCAAGGCTGCACTATTGTTTTTTGACTACTCCTCCCTTGTCTCTGCATCTCCTCCCTTCCCTGATGGAACTCAGGGAAGGTCATGGAGGCTGGAGTCTATTCCCTACAAACAAGAAACAGGTGCTTATTTGCATAAGCAAATAAGCTAGCTCCCAGTATGTCAATATGTGGTAAATATGTAACAGAGAAGAACATTTAGTATTCTATTACAAGTTAAACACTAAAGGAATATTGCCTGTGAGCTTAAATTATACATAATGGCCCATGTCTGGGAACCCTGCCTCTAGGTAATAAGCATTAAGCTAAGATACCTTTGTTTAGCTCACAGGAAACATCCTGATCAGGGGCCCCTGTGAATGACTACAGGGAGGAAGAAATTAACACATCCCCTTCAGAGGCTGACCAGAACCAGGAAATGTTTAACCCTCCCCTTTGTGTATGAAAGGAGCCTGAGGCTTCCCTGGTGGTGCAGTGGTTGAGAGTCCGCCTGCTGATACAGGGGACATAGGTTTATGCCCCGGTCCGGGAGGATCCCACATGCCGCAGAACAGCTGGGTCCATGAGCCATGGCTGCTGAGCCTGCGCACCCGGAGCCTGTGCTCTGCAATGGGAGATGCCACAACAGTGAGAAGCCCGCGTACCACAAAAAAAGAAAAAAAAAAATTGGAGCCTGAATTCTAACTCAGGCAAGGTGGTTCTTTGGGACACTAGGTGTACCATGGTCTTGGCTTGCTGGCTTTCTGAATAAAGTCACTCTAACTTGCCTCAATGACTTGTCTCTCGATTTATTGTCCTGTTGTGTGGTGAGCAGTACAAGGTTGGACTCAGTAACAGATATATTATATGAAACCATCACATGGAAGAATGTCCAGAGAGAACTCCATTTCTGCTTACTAAAGATTAACATTTGAATGAAGGCCTATTTAGTGGCCTTGAATATTTTAATATGACTAGTATGCCAGATTTCAACAAAATAAATCCAACATTCAATCTAAGATACCCACACATACAACAACAAAGGATCCTAGTGTGGTTAAAAATGAGAGATAAAGGGATTAGAAATATTAACTACCTAAGTGATCAAATATGCAAGACTGTAGTGTACGTAACTGGATCTGAGTACACCACTTATTAATTCCTGTTTAAGGTCCTAGAACAAGTCTTGCTTATACCTGGTTCAAAGAATTTATCTATCTAAAAAATAGCCCTGAGGCTATTTAAAGTTTTGTTAGAAGAATGAGCCATGTGGTATAATTCAAGATGATAGGTAACACTGCCAACTGAATAAGAAACATGTTAATTTTAGCTTCAATAACCAAAGAGGATGTGAGTTTAAAGTAAAACAAAACAAGAAAAAGAAGCACAATTATATTTTTTGTACACATCACTGGCAGGAGCTTAGACATCCTCTACATGTTTTTAACAGAAGCATTAGAAAGTTTTTTCTGCATTAAACTTGTTTTTGAGTTGTTTAGTTGAAATGGAACAACTATCTATGCTATTTTTGAGTTGTATTTTTATTACTTTTATTTGTAAAAATAAGAATTCAAGGTCTGAAATTTGGAATGTCAGATAAAACTAGATACAGGTAACTGATTTTAAAATATTCTTGATTTTTTGGATGATTTCAATCAAATTATTGACTTGCATTAATTTGATCCACATTTTAGTTTAAGTACTTAGTTAACTTAAAAATACAACTTCTTAAATAGGCTTGAGAGTAGAAATTCCATTTCTAACATAAGTACTTACTTAAAAGTCTAATTTAGCCTTGACATGTTTTTAGGGATGATGATTGGTTTGTAATTATAGCAATTTAGATTTATTTTTTTGCTTTTTTTTGTTTTTTACTTTTTTATTTTATTTTTTTTAATTTTATTTTTGGCTGTGAACAGGCTTTCTCTAGTTGCTGCGAGTGGGGGCTACTCTTCATTGTGGTGCATGGGCTTGTCATTGTGGTGGCTTCTCTTGTTGCGGAGCATGGGCTCTAGGCATGTGGGCTTCAGTAGTTGTGGTATGTGGGCTCAATAATTGTGGCTCACAGGCTCTAGAGCTCAAGCTCATTAGTTGTGGTGCACGGGCTTAGCTGCCCCGTGGTATGTGGGATCTTCCCGGACAAGGGATCAAACCTGTGTCCCTGCATTGGCAGGCAGATTCTTAACTACTGTGCCACCAGGGAAGTCTCCATGATTTATGATTTTTTAAAGAGAATCAAAAGTTAGTGGAAAAGAGAAAAAAGGAATTTAACACTTTAACAACTAAAAATTAGGTCTTTGTTTTAAATGAATGATAACCTCAATAGTTATCATGCAATTTTTTAACCATTGCAGAATATTAGAACTAATAATTTTTACTGATGAGTTAATATGTGTTCAGTGAGAATGAGTTTAATTAAACAAAAATGAAGCCTGTTTTATACCACACTATCCTATTTGATAGTGTGGTATTAAATTCATTAATTGTTTGGGTACATCCTTCAATAAAGAAACGAGTTTAAGTAGAGTTTTCCAAAAGTGTTTGATAACAAAATGATTTGTTGCATCAGAAAATCTATTGACATTTTACAGAGCACAGGATTTTGGGAAACACTAATCAAGATCAGTTTCCTTAATATACAAAACTAGAATACTAATTCCCATTTTCAAAAAATGGTATTCTCATATTCACTCGAACAATAGTCTATAAAAATATCTTGTAACTTTTTAAATATCTGTGTTATTTTATTATTTAATATCTTTGTACATGTTTTTCTCTCTTTTTTCTTGAGAACCTTAATGCAACCATTCTCTTCTGGAAGAAGAGGGGGTTGGAAGACTTATGTTCATTGTTCAAAACTCTATAAACCTTTGTATGATTTCTTTATAAGCTAGGTAAAATAGGCATTGTGAACAAAATTGACAGAGTTCTTATGTTATGGAATTTATTCTTTGGTTGAAAAGGAAGTTATTGGATATTAATAAAATATTATAAAATAATATTAAATAGAATATGAGGCATAATAATAGTTCAGATTTAGATTGGAAGTAGAGCCAAACATTTTCTGAGAAACTAACTTATAAGCTGAAATGAAGAAATATCTGAAATAAGTTGGAGGAAGAGGAAGACTGGAATTATTGAAGTATAGTAAATGGCAGAGTTTTTGAGGTAAACAGTCCTATCAAAATTATGAGTATACTTGTTTTCTGACTTTTAGAGAATACCATTTACCTCTTCTTTTTCATAGTCACACTGAACATAAATCTACCTTTACTTTACCTTCCTCTTGATGTCTCAACAGATGACAAGGCTTCATACTTCATAAGAAAATATTAGTAGATATGCAATGGCAGGAAAACTCCTTGCCTTCTCACCAAATCTACTAATTTACTTAACAAGTCCAACAAAACCAAAATAGAGAAATATGAAAAAAAAAAACAAGGCACATTATAAGCCATTGTTCAAAACAAATGATAAAAAGAAAATCTAAAAAGCAGTCAGAGACAAAGGACACATTATATACAGAAGAACAAAGTTAAAAATGGCAAGAGATTTTTCAACAGAAATATTTCAAGAGAGAAGTGGAGCAACATTTTTCAAGCACTGAAAGAAAAAACCCTATCAACCTAAAATTCTATACATGGAGAACATATCTTTCTAAAAATAAAGGCAAAATTAATAGGAAACATAAAAAAGAAAATCAACAAAATAATATAAAATACACCAAGAATGATGTATAATAGATAGATGATAGTTAGACAGATAGATAGATAGATGATAAATAGGTATAAATAGATCTGAAAGACTTCATCACTAGCAGATCTTCAGGATGAGAAACATTAAAGAAAATCTTTTATCACAAATGAATCAATATCTGAATGGATAAAAAACAAGATATAACCACATACTGCTGTATTGGTTTCCTAAGGCTGCTGTAACAAAGTACCACAAACTAGAAAACAACAAAAATGTATTCTTTCACAGATGGAGGCTAGAAGTCCTAAGCCAAGGTTTCAGCAGGGCCATGGACACTTCCATATCTCTTCCTAGTTTCTGGTGGCTGCAGGCAATCCTTCTTCTTCCTTAGCCTGTAAATGCATCACTCCAGTCTCTGTCTCTGTCGTCACATAGTGTTCTCCCGTCTATATATTTATCTCTGTGCTCAAATTTCCTCTTCTTATGAAGACTCTGGTCATTGTATTAAAGTCCATTCTATCCTAACCTAGTATTATTTCATCTTGATTTGATTAAATCTGCAAAGACCCTATTTCCAAATAAGGTCAAACTCATAGGTACCATATATTTTTGAGAACACTATTCAATTCTTAACAGGAGCCTACAATAAATGCATTTAAATATAAAGACATAAACAGGTTAAAAGCAAAAATATGAAAATGATATACCACTAGTGAAAAGAAAGCCAGAATGCTGATATTAACACAAAACAAAATAGATTTCAGAGGAGAATATGATAATAATAAAGGGTCAATTAATCAAGAGCACTAACAAGCCTAAACATTTATACACTTAATAAGATAGCTGTAAAAAAAAGCTAATAAAACCAAAAAGAAACTTAGAAAAATCCAGTTATAGTCAAAAATTTAAATGTCCCCTCTCAATAATTGATATGTGGGGGCTTCCCTGGTGGCGCGGTGGTTGAGAGTCCGCCTGCGATGCAGGGGACACGGGTTCGTGCCCCGGTCCGGGAAGATCCCACATGCCGCGGAGCGGCTGGGCCCATGAGCCATGGCCACTGAGCCTGCGCATCCAAAGCCTGTGCTCCGCAACGGGAAAGGCCACAACAGTGAGAGGCCCGTGTACCACAAAAAATAAATAAATAAATAAATAAAATAATTGATGTGAAAAAATTCAGTAAGAATGTCAAAGACCTAAAAAACACCATCAACTTGACTTAATTCACATTATAAAATATTATAATCAAGGGCAATAGAATATGTATTTTTTTAAGTACACATGAAACCATATTCTAGTCATAAAACAAATCTCATTAAATTCAAAAAGATTAAAGTCATAACCACCACCTAATTAAATGCATCAAAACTATAAATTTCTCCTCAAAAGGCACTTATAAAGGAATTAAAAGACAAGCTACAGATGAGAAAATATTTCCAGATCATGTATCTTACAGATGAATTCTATCCAAAATATATTTAAAAACTCTCAGAACTAACAAAAAATATCCCAAATATATAAATGGAGAAATGATTTGAACACTCAACAGAGAAGACATACACATAGAAAATAAGCACATGAAAAAATGCTTATCAGTATTAATCATTAAGGAAATTGGAATTAAAATCCCAATAAGATACTACTACATACCTAAAAGAATGGATGCAATGACCAACAACAACAAATTGACCATACCAAGTGCCAGCTGTTTGCAATGTAAAATTTTACAAGCACTTTGGAAAACAGTGTAGCATTTTTTTTAAATGTCAAATATACACACGCCATATGATCTATATGTTTCACACCTATATGCTTACCCAAGAGAATAAAAGAATGTGTGTTCATACAAAGTCTTGTACATGAAAATTTATGGCAGAATTATTTACAATAGCTAAAACCTACAAAATATTCAAATATTCATCAGCTGGTTAATAAATTTTTTAGAATATAGTATATACATACAATGGAATAATACTCAGCAGTTTGCTTGTTTGTTTTTAACAATTTTATTGGGTCATGATTTAAATACCATAAAATTACCCATTGAAAAATGTAGAATGCAATGTTTTCTTCTAACAAATATATGTAATTTTACAACTATCAGCACAATTCTGTACTAGAACAATTTCATAACAACAACAATTCTGTACTAGAACAATTTCATAACAACAATTTTCTCATTATCTGCAGTTTATCCCTGCCTCATTTCTAGTCTCAGGCAACCACATGTTTCCTCCAGAACCAGCATGGCCTATCATTCAACACATTCATGTTTCTTCATAAATATTTTAAAAATATTTTTATATTAATAAATCTAAAAGAAATCTCATTTATTCCTTAAAGTTACCTTATTATTTATTTACTTGTATAGTTCCTTTCACTCTTGGGTAAAGTTCATGAGTATCCAAAAATCTTTCTTACAATTTTTGAGAACAATCTCTGGCATATATAAATGAATGACTGGTTAGTATAGACAAGTATAAGAGTATTCAGAGCTTTATAGGGCTATGCTTATGTATTTGCAGTTAATCTTCAGGGTAATGGGAAAACTAATGAAGAAACCATTTTAAGTACAGGCATTCATGATTCTGTTTGCATTTTAAAATATTTCACTCTGAATCCAGTTTAGAGAAAAATTCAGAGGTGTGTGGTAAAGAATTTGGCCTTTCCAAAGAGATGTCGAGTCATCGTCCCTGGCTGCTTGGAAGTAATCTATGTCATACATGGTAGGATTATCTTTGTTTAGGTCAGGGGCTGGCCACATTGGATATTAGGGTGGGGCCAGTTACATCCAATAGTCTAAGGATGGGATTGGCCATGCTAGAAAGAACAATCATGTGACTTTAGGTTGGGCCTTTGGGTCAAAAGATATCAGTTAACCTGGAGTCTAAGATCAACCAGTTAATCATGCATACATAATGAATTCCACTAGAAAACCTGGACACCAAATCTCTGGCAAACTTGGCCTTGTCAGCAATGTGTATGTCACACAGTGACATCAGGTGGGTCATATGTTCTAAGGAAAACAGAAGCTTTACATTTGAAACTCTCTGAGTGTTTGTCTTATAAATTTCTTCATTTGGATGACTTTAATTTTTATCTATTCCTTGTCATAAACCATAACCATGATTTAATAACTATGAGTATAATAACTTTCACTGACTTTTGTGAATTCTTCCAGCAGATTATAGAATCTGAGGATAATTTAGGGAGATTCCTAAAACTGGCAGTTGATATTGGAAGTGAAAGTAGTATTCTGAACTATGTGCTCCCTAAACTTGATAGTTGGCTCTAAACTTTGCAGATTGGCTAACTCTGGGTATGAAGAAACAAAATACAGTTCTTATATTTTAGATAGATTACTATTATGTTTGGCCAGGCAAGGAATATAGATCACTTAAATTTTAATGGTTTGTATTCATGTGGAGAAATGGGAATGGATTTAAGATGCATATGGAATTTGAATCAACAATGGTTTATTGATGGGTTGGATGTGGAGAATGAGTAATAAAGAAATTTGCAAAACTTCCAGTAAGATGGTGAATTAAGCTGTTACAAACACACAGAAATACTGGGTAAAACAGCAACAAATAAAAAGAGTATTAAAATTTGAAAATAATTATCCCAGTGCTAGAAACAAAGAAATATTAAAGTCAGGATAGTAAATACAAGCTAATGGTATTTGTAGAAATTTGCTTCCTGGTTAAAAACCCTGAGGATGGGGACTAGATTTAAATACCAGCATTATGATAAAAACAAAGAAATGAACAACAACAAAAAAACATGACCGTGGGTCCCTTGGGATATAAACAATATGGAATTGAGATCTCCACATAAATTCAAGAGAATCAGTAGATGCTCATCTGGTAAGGGAACTAAAAAAACATGTTCTTCCTTGAAAAATTTGATAGAAAGGAACTTTTTAGAAAGTCACCTAGGAAAAATTAAAAAACACTGTATTATGCTAAGCTTGGGCATGGTAATCAGAGAAATGTCATGTGAATGAATAAAATAAAATATGTTCAAGGATAATTAAAAACCATAGTGCCGAGGAGGAAGGAAATCCCTAGTTCCTCTTTTAGAAAAGTCACATTCACCTCTACTGCAAAAAAAAATTATTATAACATACTGAGAACTGCCATATATAAGAAGTGCACACACACATTAGCATTTTAAGCATATTCATTTTTAATTTCACCATACCAACTTCCCCAAAATGCTTGAAATTAACTTAATAAGAAGCTGAAGCTGGTACATCACTCTATCAGTGAAAAGTAGGAAATTAACCTAAGGCGAGAAACACTGACCAAAGTTCCATTCTTGTAAACTCTCATCATAGAGCTCACATGGTAGAAAGACAATGAAGGAAATCTAGCTTACTAGCTAACTCAGGGTCTCCTCCATGTCCTCAAGTTTAACTGCAATGAAGAAAGTAGCAGGGACAGAAAACATTAGATGTACACATTTAATTGCTTTTATTCAACATCTGTGGTACCTTTAATTTCAGCTTTTTAAAAACAGTTTCTGAACGCTTTGTTCTTATAAAATTCTCAAAGTGCAGTACTGTCACTTTCTACCAGTGTTGTAACACTATCTCTTTGGCACATATTAAAAACAAATCTTAATTAGAAAGAATTTCCCTCAGAAATAAAAGGAAAGTTTAACATAAAAATTTTAAGTTAACTCACTGGATTAAAAGAATAAAGGAGAAAGAAAAATATATTATGATCTTAATCGTTTTAGAAAGAACAATGGACAGTTTAAAACTTATGAACTGTTTACTTCTGGAATTTTCCATTTAATATTTTTGAACAGTTGTTGCCATATGTAATTGAAACTGGGTAAAGCAAAACCCCAAATAAGTGGGGACTACTGTATTATGACCTTCTGAAGGTTTTTTGCTTTTCTCCTGGTCCACACTCAGGAATTCTTAGCATTGCTTGTACCATAGACCTTTTTCAAAATATGGAGAAGAGTATGGATCCCTCCACAAAATAATGAGTTTGAATATGTAAAATATTATATACAAAAAAAAATAACCAATTATATTAAAATTGAAAAATGTAGCTTGCACCATGTTGCTAAGAGAGAGAAAGTAGGTAAATTTTTCTATTACCTACCTAGAAGTAACTTAAGCATTTTATTTAAAATTCACTTTTTTTTAAATCATGGAAATGATATCAATTTGTAAATGGTAAAGGAAGGTTCAGGCTATATAAGTCACATATATCAAAACAGTAATATAAGTAACAACTTACCCATCAAACCCAATAAACTATGAACTTCTTGAGGAGAAATGAAATTCTTTTATCTCATATCACATGACAACTGGTTCACAGCTGGTGCTACTGTTTGTTGAGATTATGAATCAATGAATTAATGAACAAATAAATTTCCTCATAAAATATCATTGTTTGAAAATATCTTTTAAATATAGTTATTCCTGGATCACATAGGTATACAGTCTTCATTTAAAATTAAATATTTTGAGTATAAAACATAGTAAATACTATAGTCACCATGTTGTACATTAGAGCTCCAGAATCCATAGCTGAAAGTTTGTACCTTTTGACCAACATCTTCCCAATGATCAAAATTACTTAATAGAAGTATCAAAGCATAATAAATAAT
Source organism: Aethalodelphis obliquidens (assembly GCF_003676395.1). NCBI lineage: Eukaryota > Metazoa > Chordata > Mammalia > Artiodactyla > Delphinidae > Aethalodelphis > Aethalodelphis obliquidens. The sequence goes on along the minus strand of NW_020837965.1, from coordinate 9,108,808 downwards.
TCTGAGTATATGTTTCTGTCCCAGTCTCATAATCACTGTAAAACAAATTATAATTTCATTTCTCACACCCATAATCA